>NW_010310706.1:0-30433 GCF_000700745.2 Antrostomus carolinensis
GGGGGGTGGTGAGCTCAGGTGGAACTGCGAGCCCGCGTCCTAGATACATTAATTACACGGTACATGCGGGTGCTGTAGGTCAACTGCTTTCTCGTTCTGGTGTTGTAGTCTGTGCCGAAATAGGGCAGGTGCAGTCGGTGTCCTTCCAGCCGTCAGAATATTTATTCCAGGGACAAGGAAGGAAAATGCTCACCGTGTGAGGAGTCAGGGGCTGAGAAGAAATACAGACAGGGCTGTGGGGCTGAATGGATGGAGAGAAATGAAAACCAAAAGTTTGTTAACAGAGACTAAAGGATGGTTTCTTAACATAGAATGCCAGTCAGGACAATGAGAGGGGTTCTGCTTCCCCTATAAAATGTCACTTGCATGCTAATGTTAAGACATACATGTGTCCTGATGATCAAGGAGGTAGGACTCTGATCCCAGGCTGGTTTTCCCCTCGCATCAGTGGGGTCAGTTCTATGCCTGGGATTTACAGAATCGCAGGGCTTGGAAGGGACCTCAGGAGATCATCTAGTCCAACTCCCCTGACAAAGCAGGTTCCCTGCAGTAGGTTGGCCAGGAAAGCACCCAGATGGGTTTCGAACATCTCCAGAGACCCAACCCTCCCTGGCCAGCCTGCCCCAGTGCTCTGGCACCCTCACAGTAAAGAAGTGTTTGCTCATGTTTAAGTGGAACCTCCTGTGTTCCAGCTTGTGCTTGCTGCCCCTTGTCCTATCACTGGCCACCAGTGAAAAGAGTCTGGCCCCATCCTCTTGACACCTGCCCTGTAGATGTTTATAAACATTAATAAGTTCCCCTCTCAGCCTTCTCGTCTATGGGCTAAACAGACCAAGCTCTCTTGGTCTTTCCTCATAAGAAAGATGCTCCAGCCCCTTAATCATCTTCACAGCCCTCCACTGGACTCTCTCCAGAGGTTCTCTGTCTCTCTTGAACTGGGGAGCCCAGAACTGGACACAGTACTCTAGATGCGGCCTCACCAGGGCAGAGTGGAGGGGGAGGAGAACCTCCCTCGACCTGGTGGTCACACTCTTCTTACTGCACCCCAGGATACTATTTGCCTTCACAAAATTTTAGTGAGATCTTGGCTCTTCTGGAGTAATGGTTTTAAGGGTTGTCTCTGCTTGGATTGGATTGTTGATGCATAAGCTACGGAGCAAACTGGGATCATCCAGCTGGACATCGTGTTTTGGGCTGGGATGGCTGAAGAAGGGCATGCCGCCTGCGTTACCCCAGTTTGAAAAGCAGCATGGCTAGTACAAATACAGATACTGCTGAAGGAAGGTGCCATGCTGGTATCAGTGATTTTCTCTCCTGACACAAAATTAGCTTGCAGGGCTTCAGTCTTTGCTACCAAACAGAAAAGTTAGTATGTCAGTGTGTGTGTGTATGTGGACGTATGAATGGGGAGGCAATCTAAATATTAAGACCATGAGTTCAGGATGTCGAATTCAGTTCCTCAGAGCTGGGGTTATCCCCTTAGTAAAACAGAAGATTCCATTGTTCAAAAGTTAAATAGTACGTATATAAAAAATAGTTTTCTACCAAATGAGTAAAATTACTATTTGCATCTCAGAACTTCATCAAAGTTGATAGACTTCTGAGTTTCAAATGATTGAAGAAGAATTGGTGTAGACATAGAATTTCTAATTCCTTTGAATCCTCTATTCTTACTGAACCCGAGAGTAATGGGCATATGTCATTAGAAACTGTAAAGTAAAAAACAATTGGTTCCTGAAGTTACATATTAGACCTAAAGGAACTTCTGCAAAAAATTAAGGGAAAGTGTTCCATGAAGTGGGCAGACGCATTTTCTTTTTCTGCACCAGGAGCCACGAGCTTTTTGACCTTGCTTCCAAATCTCTTGTTATTCACAGCTGCTCCAGTCCACCAGGTATTGGACCTGACTTGGATTCATTGCCTCATGCAGTTCAGCAAGGTGCATTGAATTTAATGTGTTCAGCCATCAAATATGGACCATGGTATTTAAGATCCAAAATGTTCCATCCTGTTTAAATGTTAATGGTATTCTGCAGGTTTGTGTTTATGGATATATTACATGAGGTTTTTTCCTTCTCTTTTCACAGGTGACATTGGTGACAGAAGAAGAACGAGAATGATTACAAATCCATAACTCCCAGCAGTATGTCAGGTAATGATGTTTTGTAAGAGCGTCCATGCAACATTTCTTGCTTTTCTGGGGTGATTATTATTAAATATTTACTGCAAAATACTGTTTTAACAAGTTCTGAATGCATTGGTGCTGGGAATTGAAATCTTTCCTCTACCCAGAGCACAGAGATGCGGGGCACATAGTAATCCTCCCCAACATTTTTCTCCTGAAACTGTCATCATCCTTGGTTTTCCTTCAGAAGCAAAATTGTGTTTTGTTCTAAAGGTACATTCAAACTTCAACATTTCTGCTGAAACTGACAGTACAGTGACAGTTTCTGCTGAGTATGTTGGTCTGAGTTATTTTATAACATGGACATATCCCCTGAGGTTCAAAGTAAGACAGTCAGATTCATTTTACGTAGATTACCAAGTACTGTTTAGATAATAATTGACTAGGTCTGCAGGTGCACTGAAGATCCAGAGTTGAAATGACCATTAATCATTTTAAATCCCTCTAACCATCTTATGCCTGACAGTTACAAAGCATTTGAAGGCTAATACTTAAGTTAGTTGTGTCAAAACCCCCATATATTCTAATCCCAGAAGAGTGTCTAAAAAGATGTAGTTATTACATGGAGATCATATAGAAAGACAGAGAATTTCAGACTTCCAGAATTTGTTTTAGTATTCATCAAATTGCATAAGAAAAGAAAATGTTCTGCTGATACTGTTTGTCAATGCATATTTCAAGAGCCAGATGCCATAAATGGGACCTTTTAAAAGCCTGTTTGTAAAATGCAGCATGTACTACACAGGGACAATCATAACAAACAAGACCGGATTCCTGGTGTTATGCTCAAGGGACAGTTTATTTTTACTGACTGGGCAGATCAAATATCTTCTCCTTTCCCCTCGAAGGCTCCCATCCTTTTGTGTTGGCCAGCAAGGGGTAACAGCTCCATTCACCAACAAAGCTGGTCTTTTAAGTTTAGGGTCCTAGATATGAGTTAGAGAGTAAAACTAATGGGGAGAAACAGAGGAGTGTTTAAATGCACACTTTCATAGTAAAATGTATTATTTGATAATATGCAAAGGTGTGTCATTGGACTACTGTTTTTATGGTTTATTTGTTGTCCATTGAAGCAGGTGTTAGGCACAGCTGATGGAGGCAGAGGGTATTGAGTCCTTTTGTGGATTAAAGTTACCTCACCCTTTAGATTGGTGTGTCAGGCTCTGGACTAGCATCACTGCCGCATGAGGGTCAGGCAGGAATTGGTATCCTTGGGCTGCATTGGCAGGGCCCACTGGAGTGTTTTTGCATTCTTCTGTAGGCATCCTAGGCATGATCATTTCATTTAGCAAGTACCTGGTTTTGGAAGAATTTAAAGTGTTGACGTGTGGTTCAATCCCTCCAGCTCTCTGCTGTGCTTTCTTCTTTCTCATATTATAACTGTGGGTTTTGACCTTTACTACAGGGTTGAATTTTGCTGTGGTTTTGGAAGGAGTGATTAGTGGCTTGTGCCATGTGATGGCACGGGATGGGGAAGGAAATGCAGTGTGCTCACTTTATTCTCACCTTATGTATTCCAGGTGTAGCTTCCTCTGTAGGGGAATTTTATGGAGAATTCCCACTAGCACTCTAACCAGACCTGTCTCCCTGGCCTTCCCTCTGCCAGGGTAGCTGTGCTAAGCTCAATGAAACACAAAGCCTAATTGGAAGGACCTATATTTTCTGCATTTCTGTTGAAAGAAGTGGGCAGAATAATGAGTATGTGTCCAAAAAATAATTGCCAGGCAAAAAAAAAAAAGGTTCATTGCAGAAGATGACTGTTGGTACAGCTGTAGATGTCCAGCACTCTTCATTCTGAGTAGTTTATACTTTCTGTTTCTCCCTTGAGGAATGAAATTCCTTACATGAGTGTGAATGTGAAAAGAAGCATGGATGAAATAAAAATCTTTCAAACTCTATAAAAACTGCATAAATACCACCATCCAGAGCCAAAGAAGACTCCTTTCCTAACGAATGGAATTGAAAGCTTAGATTCTGTTACTGAGTCACTGGAATACAAGAGCAGAATCTAATCCAAAACCAAACCCCTTGCCTAAAATAATAGGCTGTATTATTCTGATTTTTTGATAGATAGTTTCTCTGCCCATATCTGACATTTTTACTGCAGTAAGAATTTTCCTCTCATAGGTACTGTCCAAAAGCCTCCAGTTTCTAGTGCAATCTTGAGAAGTTTTTCTCACAGAAGATTGTAGGAATTGACCTTTGGTAGTAAAGCTAGGCTTTACTACATTTTACAGTTGCCATAGGAAAAATATTTTTAATATTTTGACATCTCAGCTTTAAAAACACACACTGATGTGATTATTTCATGGCACACATCTGTAATTGTATGTGCTTATAGCTTTTCATAAAGAGAGAGTTCAAGTTTTCCAGAATTATTTTGGGAACTTCAAAATTATAGGTAACATGGAAAGATTTCAGAAGTGTGGAAAACCTTACTTAAGAGTGCATAAAATGAAAAATAAGAAGCAAAATTAGTGCACCAGGTACAATTTTTGCATGCCAAAAGATAAACGGAAAGGCAAATGCTGAGTTAATGAAGTCCAAACTACTCTTCATTTTTCCTAGAAGGCAGTCTATTTAAAATAGAATTCACACAGCAATACAAATGGAGTTAGTGACCACCTGATGTTGGGTACTTGATGACAAGTGAACAGCCGGACCTACAGGTTTTACAAAGACTGTATTTGTCACTATACTTTTGCAACAAGCCAGTTCTCAGGGTAAAAAGTTGTCTGAGTTGCCTAACCAGTTTTCTGTACGCATAACTTGGATGGTGACCAAACATGGACATAAAGGGATGCTTCTGGAGAGGGACAGCTGGACATAATACATCTTGCAGTTGAGTACTGAGTCCGAGACAGATGCATTCTGTTCTCATAAACTGAAGCTTGGTACATCTCTAAAATCAATAGCTTTCAGATAAGTGATCACACACATAAATGTAACAAAGGAAATCTGGAAGTTCAGCTTTTCTGTTTTGAAACCTGACTTTTTTAAACGTTTATTGTCTTTTATGATAAATGCTGCAGCAGATCTGGTGCTTTTAAAGAACAACATCAAAAATTCTCATTTAGGGAATGTGAGTAAAATATCTTCGGGGGTTTTTTAAAAATAGAAATAAGTGGGAAATGACTGATTACATGCTCCACCCATAGTTCAGCAGCAGCTTTGCAGTTGGCCCCAGCAACTACCGTCCACAGAGTAATAACTGGAAAAAAAACTGTAAGTATTTTTAAAACTAGTACTATCTTAGCAATATCTATAAGTCTTTCTGCCATACATTTGAACAGTGGAACAGAAGAAGTTAGCATGTTGGAAAGTAATATTTTTCTCATTCAAAAGATAGTACTTTCAAATAAAAAAGTATGTAATATAGTTTGTTGTTTAAATACTCCAGTGAAGCTTCTGGCTTTAGCATCACTGTTTACTGGCAGTAGTGATTGTTCACTGAAGGCTTCCTTTTGTACATTTTCTCCCAAAATGCAGGACAAGCAGATCTTTGTCTTACTTCATTTACTGGAGTGAGAACTGAAGAAGGAATTCAAGAATGTGTTCTAAAAGCTAGACAACAGTAGTTGTAGAACACAGTAAATCTCATTAATGTCACCTTCATGGCAGATGAAGATAGAATGTTAAGAGTGTAATAGCAGTGTCAGTGAAGTCTACAGAAGCTCTTTCACCGACTGCAGTAAGGCCAGGATTGTACTTGGAGTTTCATAACTGATTCAGACATTGTGCTTCTGCTCTCAAATATTCACACTGTTCTATTTGGTAATGACTGTAAAGTTAGATCAGGATAGGAATTATAATAAAATTAAGTGCTTACGTTAGGAAATATAATTTAAATGTCATAAATGCATATTTTCAGTAAGTAGAATTTAATATGCAGCATTTCTTGTAACAGGTCACTCATTTGGAGAAGGAAATTAATCAGCTTTTGTGCAAAAAATCCATCTGAAACCCAGTGTCTCCGAGGGTGTTGCATGTAGTTTCCAAGAACTGGGAAATGTAATAGGATAGGAAAGGTGCCACCTTTTCTTTGTGAGTCTTTTCACTGTAATGCTCGTTAACCATTAATTGCCATTAATTCAAATGGAAAATAGTTTATTGTGTAACACCAGCTGAGAAATTATTTTCTCCTGATTTTCTATAATGATTTTTGTAGGATAATTTAATTTGACATACATCACTACCTGACACTTCCTGTCTGCTGCCAGACCATGATAAAATCCAACTAACTTAAGTGTATTATTTCTTTTAAGTAATGGACTTTTTAGAAGGATGGTAAATACTTTAATATAAGGTTTTGTTACGCCAGGATTCAGCAGCTTTGTAATGAGCTTTTGGGGATTTTCAAAAGGTTAACAAGATTTATATTGTAGGATGTTTTTGCATGAAGCTATGAATCACTCCATGATGGCTCTTATTACTTAGAAACGTATTTTCGAATATGCAGTTAAAAATATCACACTTGGTAAGTTCTAGGTTGCAGACATTCTAGTTTAATTTTAACTTTTTTGTTTGAAACTTTATTGTTTTTAAAAGGGCTTTCAAAAAGTGCTGTGTAACATTTTGTAGTTATTTTGATTTTTTTATTAGATTCTGTAATAATATGTTGGGGTTTTCTTTCCCATCATGGAGGAAAACAGGGATCTCTGGAGTTATTTTTGTTCAGAAGAAACTTAGGTCTACATGTTTCTAAGGGTGTTTAAGTTGTGCATTTACAGCTCATGGATACCTACTGTATTTTCCACATAAGATACACACATTTTTTCAGAAAATTTGGATCTAGTTAGATTTCACAAAGAACAGAGAAAGCAAACGTGTATTTTTTTTTTTTTTTAGCTTTGCAACATCTGCAAGCCATTTTCTTAAGTGTGTTTCATTATGTTAGTGATTATTTTTTTTTCCTTTTCTATTTTTTTTCAGTAATCCATCAGTACTTAATCTCTTTCTATAGTCATTTTATTTAAACCAGAGGTGCTTCTTGTAGTTAACTTGTCTTTCTGAAATTTATTTCTGATGGGAGCATACTGCTGTGTTTGAAATTCTGAGTGTCATTCTTAGACTGCCTAACACTGTGTTTCACTGCTACCATCAGTTAGAAGGAGTGCATAGTGGTGTTGGTATAAATCATACTTGTTAATTTTGCAGGCAGAAACCTTTTAAAATAATTAATTAAAAACCCCAAAGTGTCTGTGTGTTTTTTCTGTCTTCTCCACTGGCCTATTAAATGAAACACTTTGCTGTGTTTGCCACAGGAGCTGCAGTCTGCCATTTTCTGATCTTCATCAGCCTGACCACAGGCTGCTGCTCAGTCCTTCTGACAACTGTAAGTCAGAGCAGTGAACTCAGGCTGCTTGTCCTCGACAGGCAATCCTCTGTGTAGAGAGGACTGGCATTTTTTGTGCCAAACTAAAAGCTGTTGATGAACTATAGTATCCAATCAGGCATTTTCTAGTTAGTTCAGTGTGAACAAAATACCTTTTGCATTCTGTAAATGCATTTCTGATGATGTTCTTCAAAAGCATCAGATTTGCTACAGTGTTTATCATAAAAGAAGGCAAATGTTTAAGGAAATGTTTAAAGGTTGTAGAACGTGAAGAGCAGACTTACAGATCTGCTTTATGTATGTGATCAAACGTCTGAAAACTACTTAAACCTGTATCAAGCTTCAGTTTATTTCAAGTTTTAGAGTTTTCCCCTCACATCCCAGTTTGTCTCTCTGAAAAAGAAGGCTTTGACTGCATTATTTAGGCAAACTTTATTTGTTTATTTATTGTTTTTTGTCTTTCACAAGTTATATATTTGTGAAGACTCATAGTTTTAGTACCTCTTTTTTTTTCACCTGGCGATTCCTCAAACCTTGGTGCTTGAACAGGAGGTGTTATTTTAAGATGCAGTATCTCTCTTTAAGCAGTTCTAGAACTAATATAGCTTGAATTGTTTAATCATCTTGAAAAATACAAAGAGCTTCAATTATGTGCACATATCCCCAGGATTTGCTGTTAGTAAACAGTGGCCAAATACGCTGTCCATTCTTCAGTGTGGAGGGGTAGAAGGTCCAGCGTGGGACTGAGGAGGGACCATGTGAATTTATTTGGAAGCTCATGACGAAAGCAGTACACAGAGTCAAGAATTTACAAAACGGTGGTAGCGATTTGAAGTGATTTGTGAAAGTGATTTGAGTGATTTCCCAAACAGTTTCACTGTAACTTACACATTTTTAAAGATCTGTTTTATGGTATTTTTAGCCATAATTTGGAAATGGTGTTTTGGCTTCTCACTTTTATTTTAGTAGGCTCCCAGGCATTAAAAGAATTACCTAACATAATATGAAGACAGTAAATATCCATTAACATTCCCCTATTCACGCAACCAGTGGTCTGGAAAATGAGTCCTGGAGAGGTGGATTGCTGTCTGTGAGGCAACAAATTAATCTTGGTTTAAAACAGACAGAGCGAGGTGGTTCTACACATAAAGGAGAGGTGGATACTGGGACTCCCTACCAAAGGGTGTTATGAATGCAAGAAGTGTACAAAAGTGGAGACTGGGCTGCACTTCAAAGAGAGATCCCCTGGGTGTTACTGGAGTTGAGATAGGTAGGCTCCAGGGGCTCAGGCAGTCCCTTGGGCTGACGGTAGTTGGGCATTGGGAGACCATTGGTGTGAACTCTCATACATTCTTGCTTTGTTCTTACTCTTCTCTGGGTATCTGCTTATGGCTCCTGTTGGAGAACAGCAACCAGACGAGTCCTGTGGTTTGAGCAGAGCTGCCATGCTCAGGTATACCTTGTTCTCAGAAAAATCCCTCCCACATGTTGTACGGGACTATAAGAGGGTCAAATGCATTTAGCATCGATGTGACTGTGTTGGCTAACACCACCTTTCTAGTTCCTTTGTGTATCCTGGTATCCCACTGCTTTTTGCCATATAGCTTTGGTCATTCTTTTCTTTCAGTGTTTTCTATAGCTGTCTATGTATCTATAGCTATCTATAGCTATCTATAGCTATCTGTCTGTAGGTATCACAAGATTCCCTATTCAGGTACAAAACTCCTGTTCCTGTCTCTAAGGAGAGAGTTTCAGGTAGGTCTTTACATACCAAAACCCTGAACCATTTGCTTCACTGTGCTCAGAACCTGACTCTGGTTAACTTACAGATGAGCTGTCACATTCTTCTGGATATTCTTTTCCTCTGATTAATTTTTTCTGATGCTTAGAAATTTGAGTATAATATCAAGCCTAGGTTCTTAATAAGATAAATATATGTCTAGTATTACTGTGCTAGTTAAGAGAAATTCAGTGTGTTTTTAAAAAGTGGTTGCACTGGTTCACGCTGAGGAGCTCATTAAGATACCTGTCAGCAAGAACGAGGGTAAAGCTATGACACTGTATATTGCAAGTTTCTTAATGTTACCTTTTCTTACGCATTAAAAACTCTTTACAAAGTTTATTGTAATATCTGTGCACTCTTCTTTCATGATGTTGTCATCTTTGTCCAAAAGATTGCTTGAAAATACTGAAATTTAATTTATATTGAAAGTCATATTCTAAAATGTATTATTTAAATACTTTATAGTATTGCCACTGTTAAAGCAAGTAACAGTACAATAGTTCTAGATTAAATCATCCTGGCACTATTTGCTTCCATAAGCATACACATATAGACATGTTTCTGAAATACTGGAAACCTCCTGGTGGTTTCACTAGACGTCACTAGTTCCACCTGCTAGTAACAGTCTCTTTCTCTCATTGTACACTTCTTTCTTATAGGCACTGTCATGTTTACATTTTAAAAGAAATAACATGTTCTCAAAGGTTTTATTTAGCACATTATATTAAGGCAGAGTTTGCATATTTATACAGAAGAGTCTGGCTAGTCTGTATTACCTGTGCTCCATCCTTCTGCTTATTCAAGGATCCCATGAACCTGGTTTAAAAGTTGGGAAACTCCGTTGTGAAACGTTTCCATGTTTGATAAGGAAAACTAATAATAAAATGCTCTAGTGTTATTTGAGAGAAAATGGAAGTATGGGGAAGCAGAAAGGAGAGGAGAAGGGAGGGGAGAAGCAAAATAAAGGAAAGAAAATAAAATGCTGTGAACTGACTGCAACATCAGTGAGAAGAAACGAAACCTTAGCCTTGTCTGGCATGGGTAGTTTGATCATTCCCAACAAAAACATGCATGAAAATTTTACATGCTGTTACTGACAGTTATTTTGTGTGCTTTAAAATGTTTGTGCAAAACATGAGTTGGGTTTTAATTTTGCTGGGGAGATGTCCTTTAATTGTAGTTCGCTTGCTTTTTTTTTTTCTTAAGTCATTAGATAAAAATAATCTAGTGTTATTGGAGTGGGTCTGTACAAAGCTAGGCTGCTTGATCAACCTACTATGCACCTCTCAGTCCTAATCCTGATTACATTTGCCTTAGGTGATCTCTGAAGCCAACCCACTTCAGTGTCCTTAGATGCTTGCATACTTCAGGGTTTAAAAAAACAGTAAAGTGCTGTTGCCCTTGCTGCTGTTTTCAGTAAACTTCAAATATGAGAAGAGGCAAAACTTTATGTAAGAATCACTTTTGTCAGTCTTTTGGTTTGCAGTCTTGTAAGTTAATAATTCAGAGACTGATAGTATATTCACCTACTGCTACTGTTTTGATCAGCTACAACTTGAAATTCTTACAGGCTGTGAGCAGTCTTGGAATGTAAAATAACTTTGTTATGAGAGGGAGTGTCTTTGTAACTGTAAAAATAGCAATCCTTTGACATCCCCAAACTGTTTACCTTTTGCCTCAAAACTAAGTGATAACCTGTTGCTGAGGGTGAAAAAGAAATGTTTATAGTCCCCAAAAAAGTGTGAGCAATATAGATTCTGAGGAGCAGGGGCTGATTGCCTGTGTGGCCACACAGCAGCTTTCATCACCAGTGGATCTAGCTGTGAACTGGAGCTGCTGCGGTATAAAGCACTAATAATGGGAATACATGTGCCAGCCTTGGGTGTAGCAGGGCAGATCCCGAGCTGGGAAAAATGGGTGTAGCTCTAAGGACACAGCAGGGAGGATTTAATCGGGTGCCTCAGGGGTGGTTGTGGTGAGCACAGTCTTTTCAGTGGGCTTTTTGGTCCTGTGCAGTGCACCCTGAGCTTTGGTTAAGGTCAGAGTTCAGGACAGGTACACAGTTCACTCCTGGAAGAAACCCTGTCCTCTTGGCTGGCTGGCTACCACCTTCTGTCTTTCTGGCAGAAACAAGCTATGACTGCCGTCTCGAGATGTACTAAAAGGAGAGGCTTTTTGTATCTCTTCCTTTACCACTGTTGACAGATACTGGTACAGAAGTAAGGAAAAAAGCGTGAAAAAAAGATGAAAACAAATGAATTGTTCCATTGTTTTTATAGTCCTTTATATACTGACATTCAGATAACACTGCATATCTGAGAACAGGCCAGCCTTTACAATCACCTATTAGGAGTCTTTGTCTTGGCCTGTAATAAACAGTTTCTGAGGAATTCTCCTCACCTATCCTTTTAGTTCAGCTCAGTGGGTCCTTCATCTGCTAAAATTTTCTGCTTCTGTAAAACAAACTTACCTTTAAAGACACTCTGATGGGAACTTGAGAAAGTGTTTTGAACTGTTGGCTGCTCAGATGCCTGTTACTGCTCTGACATGCTGCTCTTATATCTCTGAAATTACTTGATGATTCCTTTACTTGTGTTGACAAGAAGAGCTCTAGGCCCTTTTTGTTAGTCCCTCTTTACTCTGAAATAGGGCCTGTGGTTTTAGTTGTGATTCATCCCAGTAGGCTGTTGTATTACTTTTGGCCTCGATTATAGCCATTTCATCGGTAGCTAGAGAGAGAGATGCTTCTCTTACAACCAGGGAGCTCAGACAAAATCACATTATCAACCTTTATCAAGGGTTTGGTTTGGTAAAACCGAGAACAGATGCAGGAGATGTACACTGCATTCTCTGTTGAAGAAAAGAAGAGAAAAGAAAAAAAGTGTTTGACAAATTGGGGCAAGATATGTTAAAACAAAAGGAGTAGAATAAATAAGGTAATCCTGTAGTGAAATTGCAATTTAACACTTTAGTAACCTGAATGGTAATTTAGAACACACATATCTGCTGACCACAGTGTAGGAAATGCAGGAAAAGGAGACAAAATGTGAGACTCCTCAGTGGTAGTTCCTTACAACTTAATCCTTGACTCACAAAATTTGAATTAAAAATGTTCCTGGTGATTGAAGAAAGTTTGTGAAATGAAATGGAAGCTTGTAAAACTAAATAAAATGCAGCTAGCGTAGGAATCAAAATAGTGAGACAAATTTTAGAGGGAACTAAAAGGAAAACAAAGGATAAAGCTGCTTGATGTTGGGTTAGCCTTTGTAAATTCTGCCTGGGCAGATTCCATATTATGGAACCTGTAATAGAATGATTTTATTCTCATAGTTTAAACGTGTCTAGAATAATATTTAAAAATCCCACAGATACTTTGCAAACACAGAACATGGAAAACATGTTTTAATTTTATTCTTTAAGTTAAGGAGGGCTTTAGAGTCTCTTGCTAAACTTAAAGTCTCTAAGCCTTGTGTGACATCCTCTTTGAATCCTTGTAGAACAAAGGTTTTACCATTGCAGTGAATGTATGTTTTTTAATTAAAATTAAAGGTAAAGCAAATTCTCATAGGTTAAAAGACAGCAAAGATGGTCTTTAATATTTAAGATGAAGTTGGGAAAAAGATGTGGAAATTTTTGCATAACAAGGTTGAACAGCCTCGTTTATGAATCACTGATCTCATTTCCAGGACTAATAGCAAGAACTGAGTAACTGAGATTATAACTGACTTTTTTAAACGAGGTGGAGAATTATGTAGCATCAGTGGTCTTCTCAAGAAATTGACAAAGCATAGAAATAGCTACTGATGAGTGAATTATAGAAATGCATGTATTTTTTATATGTATATAGCACATGCCTGACTCTCACATTTATATAAAGATGCAATATTATCCAGGAAGACAAGGAAGAGGAGGGTAGCCTTTACTGAAGGGTACATTATCTGAGGTTACACAAAGCCTGGTGGAAGGGTGGGTTATAGTGCACGGTTCCTCTCCGTGCCAAGGAGAGTGAAATAGCCAAGGTCAGTTCAGATCTTACAGGGAAGTTCCGTGCAGCTCCCAGAGGGTTTTACCAGAACTTTCCAGTCTCTCCTTCTGAGTTTAAATTTATTGTGAAGTCTAGAAGATATAAAAGTGTTCAAATTATGAAAAAAAAAGTTTTATATTCTGTTCTTTTAATTTTTTTAAATTGCCTGTTATTTTCTGGCTTACTTTCACTATTCTATTTTAAATCTGACTATCCTCCTACAAGTGATATTTTCTTGCCATATTACTTGCATTTAGAGTTAATTTTTAATTTTACTAAGAAAACTAAGTCTGAACTAAGAGCAGATCTATAAAGACAGAAGTAAGTAGGCAAGTGCCAATTCTGTAGTTAACTTACCTGCCCTTTGCATTGAAGTCTGTGGTGCCAGATAGTTTCTCATACGAATTCTCATTACTGATGTCCAGCTGAGATACAGTGAGTAGAAGGAATGGAGTTTTAACTTCAGATATCAGGTGAGCTTACCCTCCCAGCAGAAAAAAAAGATACGCATTTACATTTAAAATTAAATAAGATATTGAGGAAAGCTATATATACTATCAGGGATTAACATAGGATAACGGTATTTAATACTAACCATAATTAAGTCTTCTGAATATGTCCTGTATTAGCAAAGTTCCACTTAACAGAAGTATTAAGACAAAACTTCCAGAAACAGCAATAGTATGATAGATCTAGTAACTGAAATACAAAGTTATTTTTAATCATTTTTATCAGAAAATTACTGACTTAGTATGCACTTATTTACTAATATGTTTGTGAATTACTTTACCGAGTGAAATGTATGTAAAATTAACTCTTAGGTCCATTAAAGTAGCAGAGCCTTACTGTGATTAAAACCACAGTGGCTATCAGTCATTGAACGTCTGGAATTTGCTATTTTCTATATGCAAGTTAGAAAGCTATTTTGTATTTGAATTTTGTTACATACAATATAAACCAAAATTATTTCTCTAAATGTGCAGTATCACCTCTGATGTGTCATTTCTATAGCATTTAGTTTGGCTACCCAAAAATAGAAAATAGGCTGTATTTAGTTTTACAGATTTGTCAACTAGTGGTATCTCAGTTTCCTCTATATCAAAGAATAAATAAACTTGCCTAATTGTTATGACTAATTAGATCAAATCATGCAGCTTTAGTGTTGTTCTTTACGCTGGACGCAAATGTCTACACTCCTGTGATAAAATTAGTGTCTCCGATACTCCACTGTGGCCACAACTCAAGAAAGGCAGTAGGTAGCAAAAGCGGAACTGCTAAGCATTCCCACATAAGAATGTCACACTTAGGTAACAGAGTGTCCCTCAGGTCAGCCTACGATAAGAGCAAAGTCAAACAAGGCTGAATCCTTGATGTTTTGTGTTTAAGTATCTGAAAATTGTTCACGACCAGCGTCGACCTACAAGACCTCAAATGGTCATAGGAGCAAGGCAATAAATTGGTGGTAACTTGCCCTGAGGCCCATGTTGTAGTCGTGATGTTGTGAAAGTTACATCTAGTGTTAGCCTGTCCATATAGATCTGCCTACGTGCTTCACAGACAGGAAAATTTTATATTTACTTGTACGGAAGGGGAGCGATGGTGGCTGAATGGGTATGGCTGAAAGGCTCTGCGTCCTATCAGTGTTGTCAAGTGGAGATGCACAGGGAGACCGCGCCATCAGCAGAGCCGAGGAACCACTTGCTTTCCAAAACTCCACACCTGAGCAAGAATTTGGCAATGCCAACTCTTTGTAGCCCTGCAGTAGCCAAACATCTAGGACGTGGCCTCCTGTCATGGGACAGATGGATTCACCTTCCTAACAGAAATCAGAAATGGAATGTAGTGGGCATAGAGGAAAACCGTTTGTCTAGGAAAAGACACTCCAAAAATTATGATATTCAGAGGAATGAACAGCAGCTTTTGCAATGTCGTCAAGCTTCAGCTTGGATTAGCACAATTTTACAGTCAGGCCGTATGAAAGCAAACTTTCAAGTAATGTCAAGTGCACAGGAATACCAACAAGAAGGAAAAAAGTGTAAAGGTAATTGGCATTATTATGCAGAGCACAGCAAATACTGTATTTAAAACAAACAAACAAAAATCCAGGTTGTTTTATCTTTGTTTATGGTCAGGGGTTTGGCCATTGGTAGAAGCATTATTATGTGGGGAGTGTTTTCTTGTTACCACTTTTTAAAATTTTAATTAATTTTTTTTTCAGCAGGGAGAATTGTGACTTTTAGGATTCGTTTCTATTCAATTTAATAGCTTTGTAAAGAGCCCTGATGACAGTGTGATTACAATGTACTTACTGGGGTTTTCTGTGTGATACTTAATATAAAATAATATCTATTCCTTTGGCCTTTTAAAAGTCTATTTGTCTATGGTCTTGATAAGCTGATTGAAAATCATTTCTGAACCTGGCCTTTTTAAATAAAGCATATCCTTGACAGATTAAAAATGCAAAGGCAAACAAAAACATTCTTTTACTACTTTCAGGGTGTTCATCTCTCACCTGTGATTGTGGTGTTTGCCTTTTCTTCTTTCTTGTTACTAACCATCCCCAAAGCCTCAGTAAGTGCACATACAGAACACAGATAAATGGAACTTCTTGTTATAAATATTCTTCGTCTCAGTAGTCAGGAGCGTTAACCATTTTCTTTCAGAAAGCTTTTCTCATTCACATCAGCACAGCATTGAAGGAATTCCTTTTAAGAATCACAGTTCATAGTTGCTTAGGTATGAGCACAAATTTAGCGCTTAAGGGTTTTTTTATTCCTTTTTAAACTGGGATAAATAGTTCTTTATTGTTATTCACCTAAAAAATAATTACTGCGTATTGGGAGGGAGGGACTACAAGTTGTTTTCTTTTACTTAAGTCTTGGATCACTCCAGGAAGAAAGATTACAGTGTCAGGAAGGATATCACCTCATGAAAAAGTTAAACTGGTCTAAGTACCTGATTTCTGTAGATTTAGTTGCTCTTTACCTCAGAATGCCTCTTTGCTGGCAGATGTCAGGTGTTGATCGCTTTAACGTCTTAGTGAGGGCTGTCAGGAGGCTGCCAAACCCAGACAGTCCCACCCAAGAGTCTGTTAATTATATTGTGTCAGGCTACATTAGCTAGCTTTCTGCTTGGTTTTATTTTTGAACAAATGGAACTTTTTACCTTAAAGTTTTCATGTGGAGTTGAGGGAGGGAATGACTCAGAAAAGGTACATGTTTTACGTATTGGTGGTTACTTTCTCAGGAGATAAACTGTGTAATTAACTGATGTCTGCTAACAGGGTCTTCCAATTATGAGATATGGGGAGACTTAACAAATTGGGTTGTCTGGGTCACAGGTCTATAATGACTCTTAGCAATATTTGCTCAGAGACCATCTTAAAAGTTGTCAAACACTGTTCAAGAATTTTGTCACCCAGGTTGTTGGCAAACGTCTCAAAGAGCAAATGCTTTCTGACAAGACTGCATCAGGAATGTGTCATGAACAGTGCAAGAAAAAGCAAGAACAAACCCTGGAAGAGCCTTGATCATGAAGGAGCAAGCTCTGTTCTCTTTTAAGCAAATTTATTCAAGGTGTCAAATATTTTCAGGGAGAACTGGATTTGTAGTGAATCTGAACATTCAAATATAAACTATGACAGTCTTTGTTATTTAAACAGACTAGTGAGTCTGAAGTGTTTCAATAAAAGGCAAATCACACTGGCATTCTATGAGTCACATACAAATTTAGTGGCATGTCATAACCGAGGTACACCAGGTTTTGTGAGAGAAGCCGTTTTAGAGAAAGAACTAACTTAATACATGTTGAGAAAATAAGTATACTGTTGTGTAAATAAACTCTTCCTCAGGCTGCAACGAGGGGCGGGTAGCTTGAAGCTTGCTGCATCTGTTGCAAACCCAAAGAAATTCTTTTATGCCAGAAATCTTTAGCTCTTTTTCCCTCAACTGTATCACTTGCTGTAATAAATACTGTGTAGGCACAGTGACAGTTTTAACATCTTTGATTCCACTGAAGCATAGTCAAGGAACCATCAAATGCTATGGTAGTTTTACAGCAATAGAATTCTGTAAGTCTATATACGTGAATAATGTATTCACAAGTACAGGCTTCAAAATAATTTAAATACTATATAGAGGTCATTTTCTGTTCTTGTAAGTGCTCAGTATTATTTTGGATTCTGATGCTTGAGGTTTTCTTAGTTTCATCTGCAATACTACTATTCATGAGGGTTGAAACTGATGTGATAATCCAATATGTAGATTCCTCAAACAGTAAGTTTGCATAGACATGTTTTTGAGGGACCATTCTGAGTCTGTGGTTATAGTACGTAAAGTGAATTATTAAGGAGGTGCAAATCTATAAGTTAAAGAGAGGTGGTAACTCATCATGTAGGCACAGAGACAGCTCTATCTGACAAATGATGTGTGTTGCAAAAGCCATGTTGGTACTTCTGCTCAAAAGCTGTTGGAGTTTTCCGTATTTTTTCTTTATGATACGAAAAGATAGGGACTGTCTGGGATGTGTCCCGTGTAATGTGATGAGTCCTGAAAATGTAGATTTGTCTTCTCCTTGAAGAGCAGATCTTCCCTCCACCCCGTAACGTTCGTCAGAAGTGGCCAAGGGAATGCAGGCAACGAGAAAAGCTGTAAATAGGAGATATGACAGTTATTTTATAGTAGCATGTAAAGAAACGTATTAGAAAACTAGGAGCTGATAATACAAGTGTCCGTAACTGTTAAGAGCATAGAAAAGGTGTGTTTGATGCTTGCAACTACATGTCCAAATATGCAGAACTTTTTGTCCAAATGCTGCATTTTTATTCATCTGTGTGCATAAAGTGTAAACACAACCAAGGTAAAATCCGTCCATGTGGTCCTTCAGAAGCGGCGCTCTGCCCTGACCGATTTGACTGCTCTGCAGAACTTCTGATGTACTGACACTGCCGAACCTCTCCGAAGTGGCGCGTAGGGGCCCTAATGTGACACGGAGCCAGGGCTCCAGACTAGGGGTGCACGGTTTGGAAACAGTCAGGAGAGTATGACTCTTGCAGGTAATGTGCTACCTGCACAATCATCACCCAGGTAGTAGAGGCAGGCAACAGGAGTGGATTGCGCCGAATGGCACTTTTTTGTGTGTCGGGAATCGCGGCTGATTGTGGTGTTCTGTGGGGAAAATCATCCACAGGAATACTGTCTTGCCTTAACGTTTCTGTGGGTTCATTTTGGTTGTTCTTGTAACCGAGTTATGTCACAAACGAAGTGCAGCTTAGTGGAGCGTTGGGTTGTTCATGATGAAAAGTTTCATTCAGAGTTTTTAAAACAGGAGTCGATGCAGAGCTGCCTGGCATGGCGTAAGGCAGTCTCCCCTGCAGACACTTCCTTGCAGGCATTCTTGGCCTGACTTATGCCCTCCCAGTGTAAAATCACTGACTACACTACACTTACTTCTGATTTACACCAGGGTGAGTATTTCAAAACCTTTGGGGTGTTCAGGCCTCATGTTCAGCAAGTAATTTCTGTCCTTTTAAATACAATAAACTGACAACTCAGGCTGTGAAAGGTTCAAACTTTGGATCCTCTTCTGCTACAGTATCACAGTTTCTGTTCTGTCACTGGCATGTTTGCTCACATTGGAGGTTTTATTCTGCTAGTGATTATTTTCCATGTGTTCACCTAATCAGACACTTGTGAACTAGTAAAATTCCAAGTGTGATAAGGCCTTGCTGAAGGCAGTGAAAGCTTAACATGACATGATTTAAAGACTCTAATATTCAAATCAGAATACAGGACAAAGAAGAGCTGTTAATATCTTCTACTCCACTTTTGGACTTCTGATAAAGACCCCATCTGACTGTCTTTTATGAGATGATTTAATTGGACCCTAAAATGAAAATATTTTAGGAATATTTCAGTTTTAATAGGGATGTTAAATCTTTGCAATGTTTTTTGAACTTATTTGTTTCCAAGGGAACAGCAGTCTGCAGTGTTAGCCCTCCATTCCCTGTCAGTATTTATCATTCATTTTTTTGTCAGAAAAGACTCTCATCCGTATTTCTTTTTCTCCTCATTCTTCACAGTTTCATGTAATTTAATTTCCTTGCAGTATTACAGTGATTCTGACAAAAGTAGTACATATGGCACATTCTAAGTATTATTGACATAGCAATAGAAAATAAAAAATGTTTGAGAGATTTATTTTGGAATAGAAAGTAAGTCACAGACTGTGCCACCTGGAGATACCATATCCTCCAGTGCCATCCTGGCTGGGACAGCTCTGTCTACACATGGTCCCAATTCTGTATAGTTTTTCAGTAAATCAAAGGAGGAAATAACAAGATAAAATTTGTAGGAATTTTTACTTACCTGACAAAACAAATCCGCATGGGGAAAAATTCCCACTAAGAATTTTAAGCCTAGTTCTCCGAAGCTTTTCTGGGTGGTGGAAGTGTATCGAGGTGTTCTGCTCTGCTAACCTGTAACATAACAGCCTCAGCTCTGTGCAGGCTCGTGCATAAATTCCTGTTAGCTGTACAGCAGATCATTTTGTGGTAAATGAACAACCCGCATATTGCACTTGTGGAATATTTTCTTTCTGGGGAGTGTGGAGAAGCAAGCTTGGCAGGTTGTGTGTGTTACATCTGCGTGTATTACCAACCAGTCAGATAAATGGGCATGGTTTGGGGGTTTCTGTGTAAACAACTATTGCAGAGTTTCTTGGGAAACATGGGCATGTTTTACTCAAGTGCTGAACATCCATTCTTGAAATATCGCGTCTTGCCTAGGACATGGGTTTTATCACAAACAAAATCACTGCTTGTATAATTGAGATCATGAGCCTGAGCTGAAATGAAAATTAGCTTTTCTTGTGTACTTTTTCACATTGTATTTCACAATGCTATTTGTTGAGTTAGATCTTTGGTAAAAATAGCGTGGAGAATGAGGGTTCATTTGTGTTTTACTTCTGGGATTTCAGTAACTATTAGTGCTCTTAAAGAATTAAGATGTTAGTTTAAATTATTATAGTTTTAGCAGAATTGTTCATTTTTGAAACAACTTCATTGACTTCAGTAGAATTGATCTGAAGAGAGTTCATTTTGACTTACCAAATGTATTATTATTTTCTGAGCAAGTTAATAAGAAATGTGTGTTAAAGATACTTCTTTTATAGTTAGGTGAAAAAAAAAATTAAAAATCCAAGCATGAATTTTAACTTCTCTGATCTTCAGAAGCACTTATCCTGAATTCTGTTAGCCTGCACATTAGATACCAGTTGGCAATGCTTCTTACTTAAATAGGTTAGTTACCATTATATGTTGGAAGGGAGAATATTTCTCTATCGACTCTTTGCATTAAGCTGAAACATTAAACAATATGGGATAGGGAGAAATATGTACATGTCATGCCCAGTTCTTACCTATTTCACTGAACTTTTGAGGGCCATTTAGGTGTGTGTTCATGAAGGTTGTTGTTAGATGTATACTAAAGATCCTAGATGAAAAACAGCCACCCTGCAGGGTAATTTTGGCATCCTGTAGATTGCTTTAAATGAGTGAAATAAGAAAACTGAGACCTCATTCAGTAAGAATTCTGCTTCCTAATAATAAGAATAGACATTAAAGAGGAATACCATCTTGTTACTGACTTCACAAATTTTACCGTATTTTAGCTGTGCTGTAAAGAAAAAACATGATGTAAGTTAAAAATAAAATAATTTCTTTTAGATCAAAAAGAATCACTGATTAAACAAGCCATATAAACCTATTGATGTTTGGGGTGCATTAAGCAATTATAAGATCATATAGTTTTTGTTGTAGTGGCATTGACATGTTCATAGCAATCCCTAACATTCTGTGATTCTGTGATAGCTCATAGTGAGCCATAATTAGCAAAAAACCCTCCCTGCTCTACTCAGTCTGTTGTCAAAAAAGATACACTTCTAAAAGTACTTCATTACTGAAACGTAAAAGATAACAAAGCAGAATAGCAAAGGAGTCAGCTTATTGATAATATTTAAGTAGTGTTCTTTTTGCTGATTATGTTATTTTCAAGCTTCCCACCTGTTGAACTCAATAGAAATTACCTCCCCAAATCACTGAAGTTTAGAAAAGCTCCTTTCCCATAAAACACATTACCGGGCAGTGGGGAGGACCGCGTGTGTGCGGAAGGCTGGGGAGATTCATGCATGTAATTCTGTAAAACAAAATCAATACAGCTGATGACAGATTCAGTTGCTAAATTTTGTAAAACTAGACTACTGTTTGGGTCATCAGCACAGCACTATTCGATTTCCTATGGTTTAATGCTGAAAAACAGGATTATTGATTTTAGGATTTTCAGCGTATCCCCTCGGGGAGTTCTTAAGCAGTCTTTATAATGCTTCACACTTAAGTTGACAACTACAGCGACATAACTGTGTCCTCGCCTTACTAATCATTTTCTAATCATATTTGGAAAAGGCTGGAAATGGTTTATAAAATGATTATTCCAGACAAATGGGGCAACAGGAGGGTTGTCAGGACGTCACGTCTTTGTCTGGTGGTCATTGCTACCTGCCTGTCATCTTCCCTTGGAATTAACTTACAGTCACAGATAAAGACCTTTGGCTGTCATAAATCTGCTTCCCTATATGTCTGACTGGCAGGGGAGTCAAAGCCGTCCCAATATAAATAGGATTTTAGCATATCAGGTGCTGCTCCAAAGTAAAACGGGCTGTTTTGCCGTCGACTTTGGTGGTGTATATTCATTGCTCCTCTCCCGTTCCATGCGTATGCATGCCTGCGTGTGTATGCATGTGTGTGTGTACGTAAAGTAGAAGCTGAGATAGGGTAACAAAATGAACTACTGTATGCAAGAAATATATGAAGTGTACCCAGCTGCTGGTAGCAATTGCTACATGCAGTCCACTGATTATTGCACATACATCGAAGAAAATCAAGGTTACAGCAGTTGTGATGCTCAGGTCCTGCACGGTAACAACATATATATGGAACAGGCCTGGGCGGTGAATCAGCCTTATACCTGTAGTTACCCTGGAAACGTGTTTAAAAGCGAGTACTCTGACATGGACATGGCCCTGAATCAGTACAACCAACCTGAATATTTCACTGAAGAAAAACCTACTTTTTCTCAAGTGCAGTCGCCATCGTACTCTCAGAAGAAAGGTAGGGGCAATTTATTTAAATAACAACGCAAAAATAATCTCTGTTTTTGTTTTTGTTTTGCTTTAAACTTACAGTTGGATCAGTTGGCTCAGATACATCTTTGAATGTGAAGGCTGCCTGTTCAAAATTGAAAGCAGCAGCAACATAGGTTGCTAGGTGATTGTAAGGTTTTCTGCGAGCAATGAGGATTTCCAAGCACTTTTTCTTAATCTATAATAGACATTTGCAAATATATTGCTTGTTTTCTGCTTTCTGGGGCTATTAAGTTAATTTGCCGTTCACCAGTGAGCTAGATAAGAAAGTTTCTCTTCTGAAATGTCATTATATATTCTGCATGTTAAAGCTGCGTTTCTGGTTACGTACAATTTGTGTGAATCCTTGTTTTCAGTAAATGTGAACTCTGTCTGCTCAGCAACTTGGGCAAAATATTTTGAAAATAGAACTGTAAATATGTATGGGAAAATTATTACGTTAATAGAGTTACTGTCTTTTAAGTGAAAAACATGCAGTTTCTGATTATGCAAAGCAAAAAAGACTGAGAATTCGAGAATATATTTGTGCAAGAAAGACTATTCTGCATCCAAAAAGTTGATCTAATCAGTGTTTGTGAGAGATAATCAGAGTCCAGTATCGGCTCCCTCACTGTTAAATCATTGCCTGTTTTTAGAATTTATTCCTTTGCTTTCAAGTAAGCAAAGCAGATATCACTTCTCAAAAAGAGCCCAAAATACCAACAACCACTTGGCAGTGTTTTCAGTGTTATTTATTCCGAACTCAGACAAGCAAACTGAAGCATACAGAGTATACTTTCTCTGTGTTTCTTTAAAATCACATTATTAAAGAATTAAAATACAGTCTGTTGTACAAACATAATGTCCTTTTTCTGTTGAGACCAGATTTCCTCTGTGCAGTTACCCAAAACCCAAATGAATCTGATGTAACTAGGTAGATAGAGAAAACATCATTTACTACTTTTAAAGTGGCTTTGTAGTAAAAAGTAGATTGTTTAATCTTATTAACTACATGGAAAACTGAAATATTTTCCATTGTGCAGGCAATATTCATTAGCACTTGATGCAATAAATCTGTGTGTTCAGTAGAAAAACATCTTAAATTTATACTTTGAACAGCATTGTATTTCATAATAAAGGTTATATTTTTAAAAATCCTCTTCTAGGAAGCTGTAGCAACATGATCAAATTGTAGACTAAATGTACTTGTGAATAATGCATGTTTTTGTACAGTGCAGCATTTTAAATACTTTTAAAGGATATTTATCTGCTATGCTATTGGGTTTTAACTAACGGATTTACAACTCTGTAGATTTTTCCCGTGTCTTTTTTTTGGTGAAAGAAAAATAGTACACAGGATTAACTCAGAAAATGGAGACTTGTTATTGTGAAGTCGGTGAAAGAATACATTTTTCGTAATGTTAAAGGTTGTAAATAAAATTCATATACCTAGATCAGAGCTTTACATAAGTTATTTCAGTACTCAGACATCTGACATCTGCTCTGTTTAAAGTTTTTGTATTTGTTTGGTTGACAGAATACAGAGTTGTTTGTGAAAACTTCTTGTCTGCCTGTGTTTTCTAGTACCTCAGTCCCACTAAGAAATGGCAGTGAATTTTGGTGGAAGCAGGCTCTCAAGCAGGCTTTTAATTGATCATTCATGGAGACTGAGCAACGTGCTTTGGGATTCTTTGGAGCCTTATTAACTGTGATAATCAATAAAAAGTTGCCTCGTTTCTGTCAAACCTGTGCAAATGCTGAGTTTGTTAAGCAGAAGAGATCTAAACTGTGTGGGACATGTGCATCTTCTCTCTCTTTTTTTTTTTAATTTCCATCTTTTAACCAAGCTATCATAAAACTAATGAATCTTTTAATCCTGTCTAAGAACAGACGGCTCTACGCAGGGCATGTGTGTCTGTATTGATCCAGAATTGATTCTGGGGGGACGAGGGAGTTTGTTAGAGAAGCCTTGGTAATAGCCCATTAAAGCAAAATTAAGTCCCTAAGCAGGTGTTCGTGAGGAGTCTTGATTGTTGCAGTTGATATTTCTGTTAGTCCCCTGAAATCTGTAGTAATCTCAATAATATGCTCTTCAAATCAGGTTGTACTTTACAGTAGCACATGGAGTCTTTTCCTATCACAACTTTTGCTAGTTGTTAAATGGTTTAGGTCTTCTTTTTCCCTGTGGGAAGCAAAAAAAAAAAAAAAAATCAACATTTTATACGCTGAAAAAATTATCATTTATGAATGGGAGTTTAATTACTTCTCTATCTTTATGTCAGTTTAAAAGAATTCAGAAAATAACTTTAAAAAACAAGAACCAAAGACCCCAACAATGTGTCACTAAAAGTAAAAAAAAATATTTAGAGTATAGCCAGTTATTCTAAAATATAAGAAAGCACTTAACCTGCGAGTACATTAAAAACTGTTACTTCCTGATTACCTGTCACAAATTTTGATGAAAGACTTGAATTTTAAAGGAAAAAATTGTGCTCCAGAAAATCAAGAGATGGAGGTGTTGTTCTAGCTTTGCATCTACTTGTTGCTCCACTGTCTTTTGTGCCGTAGTTTGCACTGTTAAAAGGTAGCAGCACAGTGTTCATGCAAGAACTTACTGTTTTATTAAGGAAGCCCTCTTGGAGCTGATCCGACTGTAGGAGACTGGAAACCAGATACACTTTGTTTTCTACATGGGGCTGTGAAATCTGAGGAGCAGAACAGGGCTGATCATCATGAGAACAAGGTGCTGTTCCCAGTTCTGTCCCAGAGGGCTTGAACTGGAATATTTCCCCCTCTCATGGTGCCATCGGCCGTGGCGAGGTCACAGCCCTGCATATTGGGGGGGTGATGCTCCGGGGCAGCCCCTGCCACCCTACCCTTGCACAGAGGCTGAGCACCAAGCCAAAAGTGTCCCTCGATCTCCTCGCACTGCCTGTACATTGACAAGGAGTACTCAGTGCAGTCAGGAAAGTGCAAAAGAAATATGTACAGAGGTCTGGAAGCCTCAGTATCCCTACATTTGGTGTGTGCACAGTGGTCTGGCCATTTGGACAACATGGGAAATAGATCTGCAAAGTTAGAAGCGGGCTGTGGGCTGGCTTTGCACAGTCATTTCCTGAACAAAGATAATGAAAGATGCCTGCAGGTGTCTGTGAAGTCAGAGGTTCAGGCTCTGTGTGGACAGACCAGAAGTAACCAGAGGCTGCCCCCCAGAACCAAGGGTTTTCAGGTGGGAATTCGTGAGTCGGGCTGTAGCGCTGCCGGCTCCTCAGCCCTGTGACTCGCCTGGCTTCCCAGCTACAAGGTGAGGCTCATGCCATCTTTTTAAGGTCTCTTGGTATGGTGGGAGAACGGGGCTTTGAAAGTTATTATTGTTGTTATTATTATAATTGTAATTGTCATTATTATTTCCCTTTATATTTTCTCAGGCAATTATGTGCAGCTGAGAATGCGTACTGTGTAACTGCTAGAGTATGCGACTGAATTAGTCCAAATGGAGTTCTCAGCAGTGCAAAAACATTCGGGTACTTTCTGAATAGCTAAGAAAATGCAACATGGAGGTTATGTCAAAATGTCTTCTCATCAGTGCAGGGAGTATGTGTGAATATAAGCAATTTACAGAACCACTGAGCATTTGCCATCTTGGCCTTTGCAGCAGAGCAGCTCCCAGTATGTGAACAATTATCTTGGTTTAAAAATTATTAATTTTGCTTTTGACCACCCATGATAGCACTGATCAGAAAAATTGCATCTTATTTAGCAAATCATTATGCATTTGGAATTACATCTGTTTCTTTTCTAATAAAAATGTCAGTGGAAAAAGTATTTTCAGCTCCTCTGCTGTAAGCTTTCCACAACCAAATGAAGGATGGGGAAGTGAACTAACTCATACTGTGCTTTTTTGCATCAGTAGTAAAACCGATGTTCAGGGAGGCTTAGATTTCTAAAGAAGTTGCTTGCGATACCCAACTATGGTCCTTAAAAAAAGATTTAAATAATTTTGGGAAAAAAAATGTGCAGGGTCTGGCTCTTACAGTAGTGCATTTTGTAGCTGTAGTTGGTAATGGATGCAAGTACAGTACTGACCACAACAGTTTAATGATAACACAGTTTGGTCTAAAATGTTTTCAGCATATCTGTGCAAAATGCACTACTGTTGATAAGGTTCCTGACTCAGCCCAAAGAATAGGCTGAATACATACATACATAGAAAAGTCATTGAGGGAAAACAGACTATCAAAAATGTTTCAAATTGTATCTTTGCAGAATCTCTTGCCAAATATTAGTGATTCCATAAATCAAAGAATGTCAACAAAGGTCAGAATTGTGGACAAGCAAGAAACGTGTTCATCTCTTTAGCAGCCTTCTCAGTGCTTCCAAGCTCAGTAGAGAAATAAGCAATGTTTTTCAGTGGGAGTAATTTAAAGAAAGTGGGAAACAAGGATCAGTGTATCAGCCCAGCCCTTCAGATCAATATTGATAATAGCACAAAAATAATGGATAATGCTTATTGTCACTCAGCTCTCTGCTTTCTCCAATAACACTCCGTTTAAGCTTTTTTTACACAAGTGTACCAAGGATAATACCTGGATGATTCTTTTAATCTTTTATAATTTGCGAAGAGATACAATGTGACTATGAAATCGGTAGAACAGCAGTATGAATTTTCTTTTCAGTTCTAGTACAGTTGGGGATTCTCAAGGTAGTAATTAATTTAATCTTTTTCATTTTCATACTGCAGTGTCTGGTAAGTGAATGCTAGCTTACTGGTAAGTCCTAAACTCTTCATTTTAGTGAGTGGTCTCTAGTCACACAAGCCATACCAGATGGGAGAAAGAAAGATTTCAGGGAATATTTAATACATGACTCTGCCAGTGTACAGTGAAAATCAAAATACTAAATAATAGTCTTAAAACACAAGCGTCCTTGTGCAATAGCAAAAATGTCCTTTTCTGCTTGCAGGGTATAAGCCTAGGGTGGATCAGGAACAAGCTAATAAGTAACATCTGATATATGGACATAATTTGTTTGCGTCAGTCTCATTCATATCCCTGTTTGGTAGTCAAATATGGTTTGGGTCCTGATATTTTTTTAAAGTGTATTTTAATCCTTAAGCCAATATTATGTTGTCTGTACAGACAGACCTGGATATGTAAAGTCTGTACAACAATACTTTAACAAAACTGAAATCAGTTCTTTATTTTTCTCAAAATACGCTTTTTTCTAATGTGTGCCATGTACAGAGGAAAAAACTATTCTTTTTCAGGGGTTGTTTTCATTTAAATAGCTTTTCTTTGTCTTGTTGCAAGGAGGGGTGCTGGGCAAGAACAGCCACCGAGTGTCTCATTTGTGTCTCTCCAATCTGTTACGCTGTGCAGGGTCACGTATAGTGCTTTCAGGTATCATTCCTGCAAATGGTCGTTTGAGAGTGTAGGCATACAGTATTAATGAAGCCGAGTACCTCGGGTGGCTGCATAGGTTAGCAGATCTCCTTCTGTCCTTATGGCTGCTGGGGCAAACTCATCGCGCATTTTCCCATCGAAGGGAGCAGTTTCTTGCCATGCCTTTACAAAGGCTGCTGCAAGCCACAGTTACCATCTCAGAGATACTGTAAATCACCATCAGGATTGGGTACAATGGATTATACACCATATTCTTCTAGGATATGGGCAACTGGTCCTTCTGAGTGCTTAGCCTTGCCAAAGACAGTAAGATTAGGCGGACTGGCAGGTGGGAGTCTGGGAACCAGAGGAGTTACTTCAGGCTGCAGGGGAAACACCAGACATGGCAGGTCAAGGTCATTCGGTGGTGTTCTCCACTCAAAGCAAAGATACAGGATGGGTATTGGAATGACCTGTCATACTTGACAGATAGCTAACTCTTGAGGATCATACCAGACGCACCAAATGATGGTCCATGAGGACGCTAGGATACAGCAGAGGCTTGAAAGACCAAGGAACGATATTATTATTGTACAGTTCAGTGAGATTGGTGTTGCTTTTGAATGGTTCCTCTTAGCTATTTACTTAGTAGGTTTTGACCCAGAAATACAGGATGAAATATGGACACCAGAAATAGGAACCTACCCAATGCTCCCATGAGATTTGTCATCCGATACTCTTCTTTCATGAGAGAGCACCTGGGTTATTCTGTCCAGAGAGCATCTGCTTCTTCCACACAGGAGGTTTTTTTTTTGCTTCAGAGTTATTAAACACAGAAGACAGTAAAGTACTTGCTGATATGAGAGACAAGTCCCTATTAGTCTGCCCCTCATCTATTTCCCCCAAGTGCTGCAAGGAGTGAGAGAAGTCTGTTGCTCTGCTTCTTCCTCAAACCATCCTGCACACAAGTCTGCTGCCACCCACCACTTCCCCAAGAATCTCCATTGCACTGTTCATAGCTTTCATGCTGGTACCAGGTTTAGAGAAACACTGTTGAATTTCCTCCTGCTGATATTGTTTCTAATGTTGAGTAGCAGCAAAAATGCACTCAGGCTGCTTATCTGCATGTCTTACAAATGAAATTGCATTGAATTTATACAGAGGTCAGACTGGATATTTGCAGCTACTCTAAATTATTTACAGGGGACATTGCAGTCTGTAAGAACTGCGTGTAGATCCCCTTATTCCCTCTTGGCATGATGTCTGTTTGTGTGAATTATATCTTTTTAAAATACTGATGAAGGTCCAATTTTCCTGCTTTCTAACAGTTTCTGACCCCATTAGCTATTGAAAGGAGGCTTAAAAATATCAAAAGTGTGGCTATCACTCTGAGATTTGTAATAGAAAGTTTATTGCACACTTTTATTGCCAATGATTTCTTGGGATAAGATTTTTCTGTCCATGTTTCCTGTTGAATCAGTAGAAGAATTCAAAGTGTGTGCTTACCTTGTGACATGGGCACAATCCTGCAAAAGTGATGAACATAATATTTTAAATTTAGGTAGCTTACATACCTAGAACGTAAGATTTCCAATGCAGCAAAATTGGGAATGTGGTTGCATGTACAGATGCCATTTTTAATTTCTAGACTAGGTATGCCTGTAGGAGATTTCTTTTCTGACAGATTGGAGACGTGTTTCCTGTGTTGGATAAAGTCACGGAACTCCAAGGAGGAGATGGACACCACTGGTCACATATGCAGGCTACTGTATATATTTAAGGAAGCAGTTTAGGCAAGTGATCTCCTGCTCCTCCAGTAGAACAAAGCTGCCATTACATGAGCAGTGCTAACCAGATTATATACATAATGAAATATCAAGGCATTTAATTCAGAAGTAATTCTTGAGGAAGCAAACCAGGGTTCCTGAGTTTTAGAGGACATAGTCTGTGCTGTGGTAAGTCTGCATTTCGTTAATAGCAGTAACTGGCAATAGCAAGAAGCCATTAATCTTTATGAGAAATTTAGTGGAAAGTTCTGCACGGCTTTGCTGACTCTGCTGCCTCCTGTAGCGCTCCGTGGTGTGTATGTGTTGCTTGTGCAGAGGCAGGTGTGAGCAAAAGGGGGGCAGGATGGAGATAATAGCTTCTGCTAATCCCCCACTGGCATAATGGCCATTAGGAGTCAGTGATGTAAATTAGAGTCAAAACTCTGCTCTCTCTCTCTTCCTTCAAGGTCACAGAACCAGCTCCACATGTCCACCAGTCTTTATACAAATGCAACTTGTTCCTAATGGATAAATATGACCTGAATATAAATCTGATCTTCTGCAATATTATAGACTGTTATGATACATCAGTAAGATCTCTGCTCATTCCCCCACTCCCCTGTCAGATGCCAGTAGGAGTATTGGCAAAGCTGAGATCCAGGTACCCGGGCGTGGCTTCAGAGTGCTCCTCCTGCCCAGTGTTACGTGAGAGGGATACATGTCCCTCTATAATTTGAGGTTCTCATAATTGTGCTTGTGGTGGTTTAACCACAGAGGCTCGCTCA
>NW_010310707.1:0-221 GCF_000700745.2 Antrostomus carolinensis
TGTTTAGCAACGGACTCCTTTCAGAAAAGCCCCCACTGGTGTATGACAACCTGTCTACACGATTTTACAGCTGTCCAACATTGGGGTTTTGCTGTTTCGCAGCCTCAGTGTGTCCCCTTTTAACAAAAACAACAGTGTTGCTGTTTTTTTCCACCTTTAACATTCAGTCCCCCTTGTCGTCGTTGGACTCAGGAACAAACAAGAGTGGCCGTGAGAGGGAA
>NW_010310707.1:649-903 GCF_000700745.2 Antrostomus carolinensis
AGGAAACACCCGGGACAAGGGGGGGACTTTTTCTCCTTCCTAGTTCCCCTTTTCTTAGAGCAGGGTGGAAGTTCCAGCGGGAGACAAAGGACCCCTCTGCGAGGGACCGAGGGATTCGACCACCTTTCTGAAGGAGACGAGTTGTCGCCGCTGTGATCTACTTGCGATGTCGCCCGTTTCCTCGACGTGGCGGGGCTTGCCCGTACCCCGCCGGAGCTGGCAAAGCCTCACACTGCGGCCACCACCGCAAGCTT
>NW_010310708.1:0-13662 GCF_000700745.2 Antrostomus carolinensis
TAAAAAGAGGGCTGAGAAGAGGAGAAACGGCACTGAGGGGAAAGCTTTCGTGAAAGAGGCAGAGACCTCTATTGAATTCGATTATTTCCGTTGATATAATAGTTGCATTATCACAGAATCCCAGACTGGTTTGGGAAGGGACCTTAAAGCTCATCCAGTTCCAACCCCCCTGCCAGCAGCAGGGACACCTTCCACTAGACCAGGTTGCTCAAAGCCCCATCCAACCTGGCCTTGAACACTTCCAGGGAGGAGCAGCCACAGCTTCTCTGGGCAACCTGGGCCAGTATCTCACCACCCTCACACCAAAGAATTTCTTTCTCACATCTCATCTCCATCTCCCCTCTTCCAGTTTCAAGCCATCACCCCTCATCCTGTCACTCCCTGCCCTTGTCCAAAGTCCCTCCCCACCCTTCCTGGAGCCCCTTCAGGTACTGCAAGGCCGCTCTAAGGTCTCCCCGGAGCCTTCTCCAGGCTGAACACCCCCAATTTTCTATCCGCCTGCTCAATCGGGACGTAAAATTCATCACAACCCACGAGGTGGCAGCAGATCCAAGAGCAAAATTAGGCCAGCGGCCCAAATTTGTGGGCTGCTTTACTTTGAAAACACAAAGGGCCTGAACGCATTAGATGCATTTTTTTTCCCCACTTACACTAAATGGTTTAATTTGGCTTGATTGAGGATGAGAGTGAACTGCTGTGCAATCTGCTTCCCCTGAATGCCATTTATGGCCTTATTAACAATAATTTACCCCACAAGCGAACGAATGGGCAGAGAAAGGATGCCGGTATGTAACCGAAAGGCTCTGCATTGTCACTCCAAGTCACCCCTTCAGTTCCAGAAAAAATAACTGGGAGTATTTCCCTCACTTTAAAGAAGCAAACTGAACTTTAAAATAATATATGCTTTTCAAAACTTGGCTTTCAGTAAGGACAGTATAAATTTTCACCCAATTATTCCAGAAAGCAAGGACTTTTGCTCCTTTGGATTGTGGATGTTGAACGTGCAGCTTGCTCTTTTCCAGTTAAACCCTGCATATAGATCTTTTTAAAACAGAACTCTCTTGAAACCGATTCCTACCCAATGCTTAACAACGAGAAGTGGAATTTTGGGGCTTGAAATAGTCAAAAGCCTCAATGTAAAGCAGCGCTCTACAGCATACTCATTGAGCCTGGTGATAAGACAGAAACCCTTCTGCAAACGTATCTGGGTTGTTGCTGCTCCTGTCAACCACTAACGGAAAAGGAATACTTTATTCTATATATTCTGTGTCTCTTGTTGCTTAGAATATAATAAAATCTGCTCAGTCAGCTACATTTTTGGTGTTAGTTTGAATAGTTAGTTCATTGTACTTTGTTCCGAGTAGCTTCTGATCCTGCTTCCTTCCTTAACCTAAAAATTGCTGGAAGGTGACTCTGTGTTTTACGTTGAAGTCTCCCTTGGCAACAGGTAAAGATTCTGATGTAGTCATGGTCTGAACTACTGGTCCAAATATACATTTTACTGAAAGAGACCTGACCTGATCAGGATCCCTTCAGAAAGTAAAATGACGCCACACTTCCCTTAAACCCAGCGAACAGTATTGTCAATGTGGCATGCCTCTAGATGTTTCAGCCGAGTACTTTCTAGACTGAAAAGACACTGTTCTATATTTGAATTTAGCATTATTATGTCTGTTTTGAGAAGCACATAAATTCCGTGCACCATAAAAATTGTCTTCCCAACCTTTTAAGATCTTCAAGAGCCACTATACCCCTCTCAACACAGTACTTTATCAGACAAAAGGTTGTTTTCACCTTGTGTACCTTCTGTTTCTGTTTTTATCTCAGTACGGGAAACCAGTAGCATTTTCCTTCTTGGTAACTTCTAAAAACACTGTATTTTAGCTATGAATATTTAAAAAAAAAAATGCTTTGCTCTATTTCTTAGGATACCTGTACCTAACAATTGGAAAGGTACTTACAACATTTGTAGACTTACCCTAATTAGCATTAATTTGTCTAGTCTGTGTATCAACAACTAGATATCTGCACGATAAGCCAGTGCCAGATTTTTAGTGCCTGTCGAACAGCTTTTCTGTGCTGAGGCTTGTTCTGTTTCACCTCTCTGTTGGAAGCAGGCAGGGCTTCACAGCTCCCTCAAATGCATCTGTGTAGGGATGGTGGGACCAGTCGTGGGACTGTCCCTAACAAGGTGCCAGCTCCTCAGTGAGGCTGTTGCCTGTTCCCTCAGGCTAAGGACAGATTGCCACAACAAATCCTCTTTCAAAGAGATTTTGTTCTTAAACAGGCAAACCTTACGTACTTTATTTTTTCTCCATTAGATCCCCATTCTACAGCTGACTTTCCAAATAATGAATAACAAAGATTAATTTGTTTTCAGATTACTTTGCTTTAAAAAAAAAAAAAAAACAAAACAAACCACAAAACAGAAAAGCAGAATTATATTAAAAGGTAAAACGCAAATACAAAAGCAAGGTTTGGTGCCTGCTATTGCACACATCAGAAGCAGTATGCAGTTACACTGATAAAGTTAGTTGTATAGAAATCGACACAGATGTGAAATTAAAGCCAATAAAGATGTAGATTAATGCTAAATAGAGTGTCTGCAATTAATCTTAGACAAGTTGAACATGTGGTGCATATTAGAGTTCATAAAATCTTGCCATAGGCAAATAATTAATGTTGCATACATCAAGTCTGGAAGGAGAGCCAACTGAAAGTGATTAAATCAATGTGGAGCATATAATTAATTAAAATTTGCTACGAAGGTAATAAAGATGTAAATAAGATTCTATCATCATCAGTGAGCATAAGTTAAGAAACTAAACTGTTGTTTTGGAAAGGAATTTGCAATAGATCTCGTGTTCGCTGAAAAAGGCAGTTTTGATGTTTGTAAAAGGTACCATGAAAAAACCTGGCTCTGCTCCACATTGCATAACTTTTCTCAGCAGAGCAAATGACCTGAAGCTAAAGTCACCTGTCAGTCTAAACTTGAAAGCCCTGAGATCAATTATGGGATTACAGACATGTCTGCTTCTCTTGGAATGAGAATGCCCAGTGAAGTAAAATACACTTCTTAGTAACTTAGGAAAGTTGCAACAAACAGAGCTTCTGGAATGGGCAATTTAAAACCAGGTTGTGGGCTGATGGAAGCATCAAGACCATCCATTCCTTTCGACATAGAAAAACTGCATCAGTAAAGCCTAATTACCATGTCCTTCCATGTTAAATAAGGTGTTGCTAAAATTAATGCCTTAAAAAAAAAGTCACTGAGATACATTTATGCTATTTGTTCAGATGCTTTTCACTCTCTATACTGCTTTGTATTGCATACTCTCTATAACGGAGACATTATAGAGATTATTAACATTGCTGTATCAATTTGCTGCTTCAATTTTGCTTCAAGACTACTATATGTAGGACAGAGTTGCTAGCAAGTGCGTGGAGTACCTTGGTCTCAAAGGCTCTCTAACGGGGATAGAAGAGCATTTCAATTTGATTTCTGGAATAACATTAAGGGATTGATAGAAAAAAAAAAAGGATTGTTTTTTTTTTTTTTTTTCCAGTTTGAGAAATTGGAAATAGGGAAACTAGACTGGTAGATTCTGGAGTTTGGGGAGTGGAAAATTGATCTCTTCAAAATGTGGAAAAAAAGAGTATTTCAAATGGAATTGTGTTCAGTCCAGTCAAATCCTACAACCATTCCAATGATCTAAATCCAAAACTCAAGTGTCTAAATGGAAAGTCTGCCACACCCCTACCATAGCAGAGATGGGCTATGCTTGTGCCAGTTGTAATCCTGTCTTCTTTCTGGCCTTGGCTCACCACCCAAGAGGACAAAGTACAGCATTTAGCAAGTGATGACACATCTGTGTCTCTGAATACAGATAAAATGGATATTCATGTTGCTTTTCAACTTGGGCATCACAGTATCAGTGGCACATTTGCCAGCATGTTGTAAGGATGGGTTGGCAATAGAGAAGGATGTGTTGAAGAACACTGAGAACACCATATGGAGGTTCTTCTGTGGCTTATCCCACGGAATCAGCTAGTTGTATCTAGGATTAGTTACTTCTCCATATGGCATTTAAGGACCAAATTGCTGCTGGAATATTTTCCATGGGTTATTTTTATGTTTTGCTGCACTACGGAATTGTGTTAAAAATTACATCATAACCTGCACCTACAGTGAGATACTTTAAAGCACCTAGAGAGCTTTATACATTTTCCTCCACTTTTCAGCAATTATAACACTCTCTCAATTAGTAGTCTTTGAAGAACTGTATGTAATTCATTCATCCATACATTTCCATATGAACACAGTCTGCAAGCTTTGCAAGAATGCGTGTGGGTGGTATGAAATCACTTATACTGCTAATTGACAATTACACAGTTGCTGCTGGTTTCAAACAGAAAAAAAAAATCAGTGTAGACTGGAAGAGAAAATAAAAAAGAAAGAGGAAGGCATAAAATTCCATTTTGCAACCAGCCTGTGTCACGCTATTTAAATCAGTTTGAGTTAAACTAGCTAAAACTAATTAGTTTTAGCTAAAATAATTATTTTATTCTTTCTATTCCCTACGTTAGCTAGCAAGTTCTGTCAAGATGACATTATAATTATGCGAATTACAGATGAATGCCTATTCCCATTTGTACCTACACTTGAGTGAAATGAGTGAATTAGGGTAGGACTTTGCTAGTACACATTAATCCTGAACACTCAAATCCCAGCTGAACCCAAACCCCAGCACTGTTCTAGCTGCTAAAAACAAACCCAGCTCCGTCCCAGCTGAAAAGCAGGACAAAATGTCAAAAGGTACTTTATTTAGTCTAATTTCTGTAACTTCTTGTAATAAAACTATATATGCATAGTTTACATCTTAAGTTTACCAGTGAATGAAGCTATTAGAGGAGTCTGATGTCTTTGCTAGGAAAGGAAGAGCCACACCTGCTCGGGCAAGCTGTGATGTGGGTCACTGGCTCCTCCACGTGCAGTAGTCCTCTCCTCACCATCGCTGCACAAGGACACAAGGATCAAATGAAACTTCTTCTGTTAGGCAGCTTTAAATAATATATACGATAGCAAAATAATCTGTTAATTTAGACAATCTGTTAATATAGACAATAGATCAGAATTCAGATCCTAAAGAATAATTTTAAAGCTCCTCCCACCATATATTCAAAAATTCATAGCTAAATTCTTACTTTTATAACTAAAGCTGAAAATAAAAATAATTACTTTTTCCACTTTAAAATGCTCATATTTACTTTTCTTGGGTGCTGAAACAACCAGACCTTAAAAAATCACTAAGCACCTGATCACTCTCATAACTGATATCCCAATTTTTATGTGTACATATATATAGTACAAGAACACAGCAAGAGCCAAGACTCAAGTAAAACGTAGTGACCTAAATCAAGACTGAAGATACATACAACTACAACTCCAGCTGGAAAAAAATATATTGACTGCTTGGAAGCATGTGAGCACCACATACACTTTGTGCTTCAGCTTCCTGGGTTGCTTCAGCACCTGCTTCTTCCTAAATCCTCAGCTGTCCTGGTGGTTTGCCATCCTCCAAATCATAGAATCACAGACTGGTTTGAGTGGGAAGGGACCTTTCAAGGCCACCTAGTCCAACCCCCCTGCAGTGAGCAGGGACATCTTCAACCAGATCAGGTTGATCAGTCCATCCTGACATTGAATGTTTCCAGGGATGGGGCTTCTTCTACCACCTCCCTAGACAACCAATACATGTTGTCTGAACATTGCAGTCAAAGAAGAAAATGGAAATTGTCCCAATTTTTTACTAAATATATTGACAGAAAATTCCAGGTATTGCAGAGAGGAGAATAAAGGTATTAAAAAAAAAAAAAAAAAAAAAAAAAAAAAAGGAAAAAGGTATTTATTCACAACCTGATTTCTTGGTCAGTTAAGTGAGCCCTCCTTCTTTATAAACTTTTCTTTTTATGTATCAGTAAATAAGACACATACAAAACTGAACGTGGGAAATGCCAAACTTAAAGCCTGCAGAATGCAATGAAGAACTAGACTGAGACTAATAAATGTACTTTACAAGAACTGAATAGTTCTGTGTCTTTGTAGATAAGGATTTTTGGCAAGGAAGTGTCCTGTTTTGATCTAAACAGCACAGTCAGTTGCAACAAAACCAGAATCCAAACACAAAAAACACTAACAGCCCGAAAGCAAAAAATCATATAGTAACCATGTCAAAATGTTTGCCAGATCCAGATAGATTTGTAATTACACAACAAACATAGGAAAAGTAGATTCATATTTATTTATCTGTTTATTAAATACATTAACCACAAGAACAGAAATTAAAACACTCGTACCTTGGAAGGAATGGCTTTTTGCTGATCTTCCCATTACAGAGATGTCCATAACAACCTGACTTATCGAGGGTGAAATCCTGCACGTCATTTCTCCATATTCCAGCATGATAAAACATCTTTCCTGGTAAACATATGTATCACCATTCAGTATCACTGAAGAAAAAATACTGCTGAACTAAGCAGGAATTCTGGCAACCATATGAACTCACCTCACAAATGCATTCAAACAGCATGGATTTAACAGCTTCAGCTGTGGAAAAAATGTGTATCAAGCTTTTACAAGTACAAATATCGACCTTTATACCAGCAGGAAGTATCTCCCCACGCACCAGCAGAGTTTGGACAGGCAGATTAAGTTACAAATGGGTTTTATCTTGCATGTTCTGCTAAAAAAACTTTGTCCTTACTAGCTCTACAAAATGAAAACTCAATTAAAACACTACAGATATTTGTGAGTTATGGGAGCACAGAGGGTCTTCAACCTTGCTCCTCACTTTTTGTGCTGGTGCTTCAAAGAGCAACACAAGTAGAATCATGGACTCATAGAATATTTGGAGTTGGAAGGGACCCATAAGAATCATCTCCCTGCTGCAGCATGACATGACTGCACACGCATAAACACACATCTGAATGCAAAACCTACTTTTTCTGGTCAGGAACCTACAACTGTCACGGCAGGTAGTCTGGAAACATTAGCAATGCTGGAATTTTCCTGACTGCAGGGAATCTCTGTCCTACTTATAGATATGGTCTTCACTTTCCCTGATGTGCTACTTGGCTGCCATTGCACTGTGTGTTTGTACCCCAGGAATTAACTGCAGCTCTTCTCTAAGTAACTGCAGGGTGGATGGGAGCACGCAGCAGGAGACTCAAACACGGACTGCATCTGCTAGCAGAAAGGGTAGAGCTGCCCGGTCGTACTTGCTACAAGATAAAGCTGTGGGTTGCTTTTCTGTGAAAGCAAGGGGAGAAGCCTCATCACAGACTAGGATGCCAAAGCTCACCGCTTTTGCCGGCTCCCTTCAGCCATCAGCAAAATGCCCTTTGCAGAGTGGAATAACCAGGGATTAATTTAACCCCAACATTCACAGCAGAAACATAACCCACTGCAGCAGTATTTTCCGGGTTGCTTTATGTCCTTTCATGATACTGGAGAGGGCTGACATATAAAAAGAATCAAGATTTTCCTCCTACACGAGGAGCGTGTTTCCTTCAGTGGTTGTCGTTTCACTCCTCTCTTCTCTACTGGAGAGCTGTGCCTTCTCCGTATCTTGGTGTTCTAGCTGCCTAGATGACAACAGTCCATGTTTTGGGCTCTTCTTCTTGTTGTTGTTCAAAGTCCATATGAAAACAAACTGATTCTGGGATGATTTTCTGTATGAAAGAACAAAAATAACACTACAGACAATGCAATACTTGTGTTATCTTCAACATTGCCTTCAAAGTAGGGTGCGTCAGCACAATTCTGTCTGGCACCTCCTCAAATGCACAGATGGCACGAGAACTGCTAGCAATACAGCCGGCGTTCTTTCGCACTTTCTTAGCCTCGATTTTTCATTCTTGATTTAATTTATCATTTTTGTGTCTTTCGAATTTTTATTGCATAAGATCACGTTTGTGGTCTTACCCAGCTATTTACTTATTGAGAGCTTCAGAAATACCTGTGTTATGTGCCTTGCTATGAAGCTTTTCTTTCTATAATTTTTTTTTAGCTTGTCAGATTACTTCCAAGCCTTCCTCAACGAAGATGACTTAATTTCCCAGTGTATGCATCACTGTCTCACTGCTGTTTTGAATAAGGTATTGGAGATACTTGCCTGGGTAAAAAGCCATAGTCCATACTAAATTGTGGCTAAGCAACACCAAGTGATGGCCAGCTATCTCACCTCCTTTCCCCTCCATGATCATCTCTGATTTTAAATGCCATTTCCTTGCCTTCATGGAAATTTTCCAGTGCGTTTCTTTGCATTTCTAGCATGAACAACTTTGCTTGAGAATCAGCTTTGATTTCTTCCATCAATTCTTCAAAGCATTTCCTTTGTGAAAACTGGATGAGCCAATGTCCCTTCAGCCTGGCCACCTCGTTCAGGTCCATGATCACATACACTGCTGGGACTTGTAGCTCCTGCTTCCTGTCAGGATTCATCCAGGGAGACAGTTGGAAATAGGCTGCCAAGGGAGCCAGAAAAAGCACCCCAGTCTGTATTTGAGGGATTGATTAATAACCTAACCAGTCACTCCTGTGTAAATTACACACCTGTAATCACTTATAAAGTTACTGTACTCCAGCTTAGACATGGTAAACAGATCATCTCAAGAGATGACAGCTTCCTGAACTTTGGCCTACAGAAAACACCTCCACTAGTGATTAAGACCATAAAGGAAAAACAAAGACACCAAAACACACCAAAAACCCCAGTGACTAGACCACTGCCTGAGCAGTTATGTCGTAAGAGAGGAATCAGTAACAGAGAGCCAGTCTTGGAAGCTCCTTAAACACTGCTGCTGCTGGATGGATGGACCGCTCACTTGGTGGATAAGGAATTGGCTGGATGGGCGCAGTCAAAGAGTTGTGGTCCAAAGCTTGATGTCCAAGTGGAGATCAGTGACGAGTGGCATCCCTCAGGGTTGGTACTGGGACCAGCACAGTTTAACATCTTTGTCGGTGACATGGACAGTGGGATCGAGGGCACCCTCAGCAAGTTTGCCAACAACACCAAGCTGTGTGGTGTGGCTGACAACGCTGGAGGGACGGGATGGCATCCAGAGGGACCTGGACAGGCTTGAGAGGTGAAACCATGCAAACCTCATGAAGTTCAACAAGGCCAAATGCAAGGTCCTGCACCTGGGTCGGGGCAACCCCAAGCACAAATCCAGGCTGGGTGGAGAATGGATGGAGAGCAGCCCTGAGGAGAAGGACTTGGGGTGTTGGCTCTGCATTCCCAGAACTGAGTCCTTCACACGGGAACAGATGTCGAATGGGATTTAAAAAGAAGGGGACAGGCTGTGCAGGGCACGACAGCTTTGTTCCTCCCCTGCATGTGCCCCAGGCAAGCCCTGCATCCTCCTCAGACTGAAAGGCTGTTTCTAACCCCTTCTCACCTCATTTAAAAACCGACACAAATATATTTGGTATTAGATAAAATTAAAAACAAATATCAACTGAAGCACTCAATTCTTCAACAGCTTCCACAAACTCTTGCTACTGGCAATTGCAGAGCTCTTCTCAGCTTTGTAACTGAGCTCATTAGAAACACACCTCAGGGATGCTGAATCTTCATCTCCATAGACCTATTTAATACCAATAAACATTGCAATTCTGCTCAGGACGCTGGCAGCAGGCCCTGCTCTGGCTTTTTTCTTCTCAAAAGAGAGGAACTGATTTCAGGTACCATTACATCTCAGAGACTAGGGATTTAAATCTTATTTTCAAGAAACTCTCAGGAAGACTCAAAGCTGTGGGTTTGCAGGGGACCTCTGGACACTTTATTTGCAGTCCAGTCAAGTTAACGAAGGAAATGCTGTGCCTACTTTTTTTTCCCCCCCCAACCTGGAAGACTTGGAAACAACTCCAGGCGCTCCAAGGCAGATTTATGAGACTCAAACTGCAGCAGTCCAGCACATCAGGAAGAAGATTCGCAGTGTTAAGACTTTAGTAACTTCTTCAACAAAACAGTGAACACTTACAAATTTTAAGACAAAAACATTCTTTAAACAGCACAATCAAACCAACATACCTTCCTCACCTCTCTTTTAACTGATGAAACTCTGCAGACACACAGACCAGAGGAGCCCTCTCGCAGCATCCCATCACATAAGCGGTCACCCAGATGTCCCTAACAGTTACGCAGCAGAGTAATTTTGTAGCACAAGTACTACACAACTACATTTTGTAGTACCCCTATAAAATGTGCTCGTACCTACACGCTTCCCCACTGTCGGTACCAGCTAAAACAGCACGACTTGAGAGAAGCAAGCTAGTAAGGGCATTGACCAAGAACGTTGGCATTTTTAATTTCCTATTTAAAAGGTATCTATTTTCTACCAGGACCATCCTTGCACTACCCCATAATGACCTGGTACATTACTGCCCACCAGTTGCCCATGTCACAAAAACTGATAAAAGGAAAATCGCAATACTTACTCAGTACTGCACAGAAGAGGTTTGGTTATACTCTGCAGTTATGCTGGACCCACACAAAACATTCATTACTTCAACGGGTATTAAAAAGAACCTATTTCAACAGTGTCATACTTTTTTTTTTAAAGTATTTTTTTTTAAATTGCACCGACTTGTAATCCAAGCTAGAGTGCAGACTGCCCGAATTCAGCATCTCCTCTGAACTGATCTGAAAACATCCTCATATCTAAGTCACTTGCAGTAATTGTTTGCTGGTCACGGATTTTCAGTTCAGTTCAGTTCCTCAAAGCATGAAACACAGAGGATTATTTAATCAGAACTAAGCTGGGTAGACAGCAGCATTACTATGCTATTTCCAGGCCGTACACTTCCTCTGCCAGGAGATGGCCAAGAAGATTTTACCGAATTTTGGTTGCTGGCATCAATAGGAGAGGTCTTCCTTCAGCCACTTGTGGAGAGAGGCACCATCTCAGCCAAATAATCCTCCCTCCTGTGGAAGGCTTGACACAGGAACACAGCATTTTGACATAGCTTTCGGCTTTCTCTGGACACCTGATGGCTCCCAATTTTGGAGACAGAGTTTGCTGGAAGAAGAGCTTTTTGGTCATTCTGTCTGGTCATTTCCAAGCCAAAATTAATGAATGCACATAAAAGTTATGGAAGGGCAAGATGTTGTACTTTTTTTTTGTTTGTTTTGTCTACATCTTCACCTTCCTTCAGAAATGTAAGGACAGTCTAAAACTGCACAGACACAACCCACTCCAACACAAGCAGCTTTTACTTGCTGTTTTGCTGTTCTGAGATGCACTGAGGTCAGCTGTTCAAGCAGTCTGAAATCCTCAGCAGCTCTGTTACTTCTCTGGAAATACAAACGGAGAGAAGGAACATTCTGTCATTAGTTATTTTGTCCAAGAGATCAGAGAGACCAGCAAGGTTCTTATTCAAACATTACTGCACGAGGCACTTCATCGTATAGCACACACAAGATGGACTGCCTCTGCATTAGCAACCCCCTTTATCAGATATTTTTATACCAGCAGAAATTCCTTCTGAGCAAAGGAATTCACAGTAAACCCACATTTTGCTGGGTAAAAACACCGCACCCAAATTAATACGTACCTGAAACTTCTTCCTCTGAAAGACAACTGACACATTTTGAAAAAAAGTTATTTATTTTCACTGCTTTAATCTCTCTACTGTAGTGTTAGCACTTAACATAAGCATCCACCCTTCTACTGTCCTATTTACAATCCATTGAAATGTATACTCTACAAATACAATACATATTTTCAGAAATGTAAAGGGAAATGCACAATTTTGTAAGGTTTTTTTTTTTTTTTTAAAAAAAATGACACTCATCTGTACAGGATCCTCAAATCATCCAAAAAGTAAAATTTACAAGGCAGTATCCACACAGCTACGTAAGGGCAGGTGCTACAGTGACAAAGCAGCAAACTTTGCTAATACAATAAAATACAGAAAATTAAAGTGTTTTGGGGCACCAGATAATACATTTAGTACCGCTGAAGTTGTGAATTTAGTAATACCCATATTTCTAGAAACATGGAACTGCAAACCTGGAGAATGTTCTGAAAAATATTAAACATTATATACACATGAGGTAAATGTACCTTGGTCTCTTAAGAGGTAATTTGAGTTTAAAGCAACTGATATGGTGAAGGGTTTGTTTGTTTGTTTGTTTGAAGCACAGATGATTAACACCTTGCAATCATTTCAATGGCACAGTATAAACAAGGAACTAACTAAAAGGTGAAATTCATGGCAATCACACTCAGAACCATTACTGGAAAAAATAAAATAAAATAGCCTCTTATTTCATTTGACAACTTCCTGTCCCCATACAGTCAATCCCAATGTCCTTATCTATATACAAAGTCTTTCTTAGGATTGCAAGTGGGACCACTGGAGGGTGACAGTGTGTCATACTTGGAAAGTCAGCTTGAGAAACATCCCACAATTCCAGCTTTGAAGGTTGGAAGGTCCCTGAAGAATTCCAGCATTCCAGAAACAAGGTTTCAGGCTGTTCAGCATCAGACCATTCGCAATGCTCTTTATTCTCCATGTCCGTATTATCCACCTGGTCACAAGTCTGTAAACCAAACTGAGGCTTCAAATGCTACTAAAACGTCAAACTGATTAAATCCACAAACCTTAAGTGAATGTATAATGTATGTAAATATTTACAATAAACATTTGCATCAGTATTCATCAGAAACTGTTTTGGTATATACTTGAAATGATACAAAATTAATATTTTGAATGCTAAAATATTTTGGTCCCCCTGGATTTCCAAGAGCAGATCTGGTGATATTACAATCTTAATTTAAAAAATACTTATGTGTACCTGTGTCCATATATATAAGATATGATCTTACACAGGTAACATTTAAAGTTACATAATATATACAGACCCAGCCTTTGTAAAAGGTGTTCAGTTTATATAATGGAAAAGAAGAACAAAGCTTGAAGTTTTGGTGTCAGAACTGAGGATATACATAGCTCTATTCAGAATTTTCCTGTTCTGCATTCCAATATGAATAATAAGGTTGTCCCAAAGTCACATTCCTAACCTCACACACCGTATCAAGCATCCTTCCTGTGCTTTGTTTTTGCAAGCTTCTATTACCAAGTGAAAAATTAGAACAATTTAAGAATAGTTGCTAGCAATTCAGGAGAATGAAGAGTAGTAGGGGGCTGAGATCAGCCAGGGGTAACAAACCACTGTACAGCTGACTGAATAATCTGCGTGCCATGATGTTGTTCAGCTGCTGTAGGTTCTCTTTGAAATGCAACACTACTTCTCTTTATATTTTAGGAAACTAAACATTATGATGATAAGGTTTTGTAGGTGATTAAAAAAAAAAAGCCATTAATGAAATGATCTGATTAATTTTATTGGAAGCTCCCTCATGTTACCATCAAGATCTGAAGCATGCCAGTGGCCTGACGATTCTAAAGTGTGAGCTAAACCACGTGTACCTATGGCAAAGATCCTGTTACACCTACAAAAACCTCAAAATTCAACAAAGTTAACAAATGGTTTAAATAGGCAGCCTTTGAAATTAGTATGGAGATATGGTAAGTTCTACTTTGACGTTGATCTGTTTTTTCTGATAGCTGGTTAACATTCAGGGACTGCTTCT
>NW_010310709.1:0-244 GCF_000700745.2 Antrostomus carolinensis
ATCCCTTTAGAGCTGGTGGAGGAATGGCGTCTCCTCGGGTAATTGGTACCGTTTGGTTCATCGCTTCCGGGTAATCTTTTTTTCTCCTGCCAGCTCTCTGGTTTGCAGCAGATCCGCCGGGTCCTCCGCTGCGATGGCACCTTCCCTGGTTCCTCTGTAGCCACGTTAACCTGGGAGTTAATTTCCCTGCCTTGGGTTTCTCTAGTGGTTGTTTGTCTGTCTGGCCCGTCCCCCTGTCTGGCGA
>NW_010310709.1:373-811 GCF_000700745.2 Antrostomus carolinensis
CCCCCCCGTTCCTGCTCCTGCAGCTCGAGTCGGGGCTGACAGGGAGGATCCCCCTGTCCCCGTGCGGTGCCCACGCCGGCCCCTGCGGGATGCTGGGGTGGGGGAACGGGGGTGGCTGCGGGCTGGCCCCCCGGTCTGTAACACAGACACTGTCTCTGCTCAGGAGTAAATCCAGAGCTGTGACCCCTGCCCTGCGCTTCCCAGCTCAGACAGCAGCGATTTCCAGAGCCTGAAGTTGTATCCTGGCCGGTTTCCTTTGGGAAAGGGTTGACATGATCTATTTAACCCTTTCTGTGCTGGCCCCGAATCTCGTTTGCCGGGGAAGGCCTGGCGCCGCGGGGCCGCAGCCGCCCGGTGACGCTGCCCGAGGGTGGCTCTTTACTCTCCCCTTTCTCCCTGGCAGTTTCAGATCGGAGAGCTGGCAAATACTCTGACTAG
>NW_010310710.1:0-1546 GCF_000700745.2 Antrostomus carolinensis
AATTAGTGACAATTTTTTAATTGCATATTTATACATTGGAGCTGGGAAGCGAGCCCCCGGCAACGGGCGAAGCAGGAAGACGTCGCCTCCGACCTTGTTTGCTTTTCAAACCGGGATTAAGCGGTTTTAATTGCGCTGGAGATCAGAGATTGTGGGCGGGGGGGGGATAATTAGGCTGAATTCAGGGGTTTCTGGTTCATTCCCCTCAGGAATTTATATTTTTAAGGGGGAAAAAAATATAATTAAAGGAATGAGAAAAGTTTTGGGAATGCTGCAGGAACGCTTTGGGAATTGAGGGTTTTTTTGGGGGGAGGATGAGGCTGGACACAACTCGTTGCATGAGTGGGGTCTCAATTTTGCAGGAAAAAGCCTCAAATTATTATTTTTTTAGTGATTATTTACAAAAATAAGTTATTTTTAGGGGTCATGGGGCATGTTCACCCCCTGCCCCAGGATGTTTCGGCACCGCTCGCGCTCCACCTTGGCCTCGTGCGTTAACCAGGCTCGATTATCCCACGGGAATTATTTTCAACTCCAATTTAAAAAAAAAAAAATTTTTTTTTAAGGATTATTTTTCCTTTTTTTTGGGTTGAAATTTTAAAGGATAAAAGATGGATTTTTAATTTTTTTTCCCCAATCTCCCCGGGATCCTGAAAGCTCCCATTGTACATCCCTGTTGGGAACACGGCGCTCTCAGAAAAGCACCGGAGCGTGTAAAATCCCTTAAACCAACATCAACGCCGAGGCGAGCCGGGGGGCAACGGCTTCTGTCCCATCCCAAAATTCCTCGGCACCAATTCCTGAGGTTTTCCGGCCGGCACATGAGTTGGGAATGAGGGATGCGGGATGGAGGATGAGGGATGCAGATTTGGGATAGGAATTAGGATGTAGACGTGGGATGAAGGATTTTGGGGACAGGATTTAGGATGTAGATGTGGGATGAAGGATTCGGGATGCAGATAAAATGATTTAGGGAAAAGGGAATGCTGGATTTAGGGAAAAGGGAATGCTGGATTTGGGAAGCAGACACAGCACACAGGAGTTGGGATGAAGGATTTAGGCTGCAGACATAGCGGATTCGATGTGGGAAAAAGATTTAGGATGCAGTAGCGGGATTTGGGATGCAGAGGTGGGATTTGGGATGCAGAGGTGGGATTTGGGATACAGAGGTGAGATTTGGGATACAGAGGTGGGATTTGGGATGCAGAGGTGGGATTTGGGATACAGAGATGGGATTTGGGATGCAGAGGTGAGATTTGGGAGACAGAGGTGGGATTTGGGATGCAGAGGTGGGATTTGGGATACAGAGGTGGGATTTGGGATGCAGAGGTGAGATTTGGGATACAGAGGTGGGATTTGGGATGCAGAGGTGGGATTTGGGATGCAGAGGTGAGATTTGGGATACAGAGGTGGGATTTGGGATGCAGAGGTGAGATTTGGGATACAGAGGTGGGATTTGGGATGCAGAGGTGAGATGTGGGATGCAGCAGCAGGATTGGATGCAGGATTTGGGACGCAGCAGCAGGATTTGGGATGCAGAGGTGAG
>NW_010310711.1:0-642 GCF_000700745.2 Antrostomus carolinensis
TTCTATAAAATCCGTTGTAGCTAAGGAAATATCTGTTAATGCCATATTCAAAATCCCACTGCAGGCGATAGAAATAACGACCTTTATTTGGTTTAATAGATTTTGCATAACGTAAAGTTTGACTTTAGAGAAGATACGGTCTTCGCAGAGTTAGAGAATACGGGTATTTAGGCAGTCAACCTGTAAAATTATCCCCAACGATGGTACGTGCTGGGCCGCAGCCCGGGCTAGCTTTAGTGCTTTCATGTTTTGTCAAAGCTAGAGCTTAAACAGCAAAGGCAAAATCTTCATTCAGCCCAGCTTCAAACCCAAGGGTTTGGGGTTTTTTTTCTGTAGTAAAAAGGAATAGGAGAGCTAAAGCGTTTTCTCTGCGGTGAGGGGGCGGCAGGAGGGAAGAAAGCTTCCTTTTGCCGAGATCTCCTCGTTTTTCGCACTGCAGAAGCCGATTCTGAAGACAAGTTAATGAAATACAAACGGGAATTTCCTCATCTCTCCTTCCTGCTTCGATCTTTGCCTGTCTCACCTTTTGAGAACCTGATTTGTATTTGTATACATGCGTGTGATCCGGATTTCATTGTTTGCCTTTTCACACAGGCACTTTCACCTACATCTCTCCCCCCTCCCGCCCCTTCTCTCCCTTCC
>NW_010310712.1:0-23382 GCF_000700745.2 Antrostomus carolinensis
GGCCTCAGCTCTCCTCGGTGCCTCCTCCATCCTCTGAGATCAGCCTCATCACCTTCCCTGTTAATCTGTGTCCTGCCCGGTGTTTCCTGGCTGCGTCCCGGCCCCACAGCGCCCAGCCAGCCCTGCCACCAGAACAGCATCAAACAGGGACCCCCCCAGAGCAACACCCCTGGCTGGGAGCCCCACAGCGGTTCTTGGGGTAACAGACACCGAACTCCCCCAAACCAGCCCCTGGGGCAAAGCTTTTACTGCTGGTGCTGGTCAAGCTCTGTGCCCTGGCAACCCTGAGCACCATGGCACAGAGCTGCCGGCTCCCCCGTGGCACAGGGAGTGTGTTACCACTGTCCATGTCCCCTCCTGCCAGCTCTGGTGGCAACGTGGCGGCTCTTTGTCAGGCTGCACCATTCCAGTAGCTGGGCTGACACACGGCGGGGCAGGTTGGCTCCGTTTCAGTGCAGCTGAGTGGGCAAGGGATGCACTAGTCCATGAAGCCCCATCAGGTCAGTCTGTTCCACTCCAAGGTTGGACAGAAACATATTTACAGGGAGTGATTTCACTGCTCTGTGAGCTGTCACTACTCGCTTAAAGCAAACTGGTGAAGGTCAAGAGAGACAGTCAGCTTCATCCTGCAGGTTCTGCTGCCTGGGACAATGAGGACAACCTTTCCTTTATTTATTTATTTATTTTCCTTATTCAGGTGAACAGCTTCTCTATCAGATTCCCAACAACAGAGTCCTCACCAGTAAACTGGGACTTCTCTGCTGCCTGAGAGAGCAAGAGCGGGTGATGAAAAAGATCAGGAGCTCTAATTCCAAGTAAGAACTCGCACCTCTTTGAACCTTGACCAGAAACACACCAACAGACAGTGAGAGCACATGAACAAAGGAGCAGTTTATTCTGGATGCACAACAATACAGGATGCAAAGATAATGGAGTTGTACTTCTTTCTTATCACTTTATTTTTCCAGAGGAACCTACATCAGAGACAGAATTTCTTCTTTCTCTGTGTCTGGAGCTGTAGGGGTGCCAGGTCCCTCAAAGACAACAGTTTCCCTCTTTTGGGTACATCGTCCTACTGGAAAGGTCACAACTTCTTGTGCTGTAGACACTGTAAATAGAAGAGAAGCTTATTGCCATTTCTGCTCCTAAATTCTGGCCTATCAAAAACCAAAATGGCAGTTCTGTACCATGGTCACCTGCAGCCACCTCAACCAGTTTTCAAAAAACTGAGCATATGAAGAATGTTTTAAGGCTAACAAATATTCTGGAAAGCTTATGGGATGGGTCTCTTTAGCTTGGAGGAGACTGAGGGGTGACCTCATTAATGTTTATAAATATGTTAAGGGCGAATGTCAGGAGGATGGAGCCAGGCTCTTCTCAGTGATGCCCAATGGTAGGACAAGGGGCAATGGGTGTGAGCTGGAACACAGGAGGTTCTGCTTCAACTTGAGAAGAAACTTCTTTCCAGTGAGGGTGCCAGAGCCCTGGGACAGGCTGCCCAGGGAGGGTGTGGAGTCTCCTTCTCTGGAGACATTCAAGACCCGCCTGGACGCCTTCCTGTGTGATCTCATTGAGGTTCCTGCTCTGGCAGGGGGGTTGGACTGGATGATCTTCTGAGGTCCCTTCCAATCCCTGACATCCTGTGATTCTGTGAGGTAGCTCAGGAAAAAGATACAACAAACACACAACAGTCTACAAGCAGGGAAAAAAAAGCCGTTTATTAAATTTCTACTTGCAGCCATCCTTCCCGTAACAGAGGAATGAACGTGCTGGATGAGGTTTTCAACTTGTCTTTGATTCTCCCCTAGGTTACTGAAGATGGAAGAATTCTTCCCAGAATCTTTTCGCCTGGATTTAAAAGATGAGAGAAATGCCTTTTTTCAGCTTTGCAAAGGTGAATTGTCTTAACCATGGTGACAACCAACTTAAATAGTTATGTGATCCTCTAAAATGTGTATGAAAGGACACCCAGTAATACCTGATGTCCATGTGCATGTGTATGTACATCCTTACCCACGTGTTCAAGTGAATACTACAATAGACTCGTTCTCTCTGCAGAAGAACAGATTTGGATCTGCAAACCAAGTTACTCTAACCAAGGTCGAGGAATTTTCCTGCTTAAAAATCCAGCTGCTGTCAACACCCTTCAAGCCCAGCTCCACAGCACTGAGGAATACCTGCTCAATAAGAAGGTGTCGTACAAGGTTCCTCAGGCAAGAATAGTGCAAAGGTAGAGACTGAAGCCTAGAAATTCATGTGTGAGTGGTATGTGTGATGAAGCACACTGACCTCAGAGAGCTGAATTGTTCCAGAGGTATTTAACGTGGTTACACCACAACTCATCAACCCATGAGATTTCATTCTGTGGGAGAGAGGCTATTTCTCTGGTTAGTCTGTCTTGCATCTGCACTTCAGTCATTTCAAGGCAGATCTTTGTCATCAGAAAGATTCGAGTTTACCTTTGTCTGGAAATTTAAGAATGACTTCAAAAGGCCAGATGCTACAGTTCTGTACATGAATGCTAGACATAAAGAAAGCCTTGTGCAAAGCAATTTAAATTAGATATTATCCCAGCTTCTTATACAAAGCTAGCATGTTATAAATTGTACAGCTACAATACCTGTTCCACGCAATCTAACAAAGCCTCCCAAATATCTTCTGAACTCTGTCACAATGATGTAAAAGTCTGTACCCCAATCAACAGGCAGTGGCTAACTAACAGCCCCTAAAATTTTGGGTGAGGGTTGTTTTATTTTTTATTCCTTGCACGAATAAAAGGACCATGAAGGTTCTTCTTTGTAGAATATATACCCTCTCAGCCACTGACAGAACGTTTGTAGAGTAGCAGAACAGCAGGAAAAGGAAGGGAAAAATAAGGCAGCAGAAATAAAGAGAACAGTTCCAGCTACTGAACATTACTTGCTTACTCTTACACAACTCACTTGACTTCCCTTTGCTTCAGTGTTCCTCCCTCGATTGAGGAATGCATGATAATTAAATCACTTCAGTGCTTTGAGATGAGTCGCTTTGAGATGAGTAAATGCAAAAAAGATGTTTCCATTAGTTTTCTTAGGAGCTGCAGTCCCCACCTGCCTTTGATGCTGCCTTTGGTGTGCACAGCTGGGCATCCAGGGCATTCAAGGTGCCCATACATGCAGGACATTGTGCAAAAGCACATTCTGCCATGTAGTGATCACTGCATGTCCTGGAAAAGTGATAACACACCAATTCCTCACGCTGACCCTGTGCCACTTCCCTGATGTTCTGCCATCATGGCTTGGCATCTTTATTTTGCAAGAGAACACAGCACACAGTAACCTTCCCAAGAACTGCCCTAGCCAAACAAGCAGTTTTCTCTGCTTGCATTCATCTAAACATTTCTTTTCATAGCAAAGGAATGGTTGGCCTCATTGAAAAGGGTAAGAGAGATTTGTACAATGGTAAACTGGAACGATGACCTTACAGGCTTTCTGCAACAGGCTGGACTGTATTTATGCAGCAGCCAGTATAGAGAGCAAAACAACAACTGTCTGACAAAATTAGACCAAGGGCCTTAGAACAAGATGTGGTCTTTGACATGGACGAGCAGCAGCACCAGGGAAGAAGTGGTTGGACTCTTAGACCTCACCTTGATTTCTCTTAGTGAGGAATGGCTTATGCTCTGAAGAATGAGGCTCCATATTCCTTTGAAAACTGTTGTGAGCATCGATTGTTTTAACAGCATATCCTTGTTATTTATGTAGACATCCAGCAACCTTTGATGATAAAGGGAAACAATTCCCAGATTACATCACTGGCAATAAAAGCAATGGTGCTGTATGAAGGGCTCTTTGTGTTCAGACATAAGCTTTGTATATTCTCCTGTAAATATTAGTAAATCTTTAATTACTTTCCTCTCCTGAGACTCAGCACAGTTTCGATTCCTCTGGAAAGGAGCTGTTCTTGGCATTTCTAACTTCTCCTACGTGCGCCCTCTTCTGCCATTCACCTTAAAAACAGTCCTGAAGAAGGGACAAACGGATCAATATTGTGGTGTGAAATGAACGGGCTGTGGGGTTTGGTGGGAGCTTTGGATTGCCATGTATGATGGTGCCTGTTGGTGACGTGTGTTGAAATACTGCTCTGACAGGTACATTCACCAGCCTCTGCTCCTGGAAGGGAAGAAGTTTGATGTCCGGTCGTACCTCCTCATTGCCTGCACAGCACCATACGTGCTATTTTTTGCCCAGGGTTATGTCCGGTTGACCTGTGCCAATTATGATGCCGCTTCTGATGATCTGACTGTTCATCTCACCAATCAGGTAAACTAAGGTCACTTCATGCAGAAGAAGGGGAAGGTGTGGTTGATAGAGATGGGAAGCAAAAAAAGACTTTGGAAAGGCTAAAAATAAATGCCTCGTGCATGGAAGATCCATGCACCCAAGAAAGGGATGTGGGCTATGGTCAGAGATGTCAGAAGCAGTACTGGATCAGCTTCTGTTCTCTGCCATGGACCAGTTCTCTGCTTAACCTGACCATTTCTTTCCTTGGACCTCTTTTTCCTGCCTTTATTATCTCCTGTATCTGTAGACCATAAGCTTCTTAGGGTAAGAAACCTTTGACTGCAGCTACCTAGCACAAAGGAGTCTTAATCTTGCCTAAAAATTTTTGCTGATCCTGTTGTGCTTAAACACAATTATCATCATGATGTAAGATGCAGATGGGTTCTTCAAGAGCCATCATTCTTACATCTCCACCTCTGCTTTTCTTGCTTCCCAAATGAGAGCTGTAACAGAACAAGACTGTTCAGGCATGTACCCATCTCATCATACGAAACAGAAGCCTGTCTTGCTCAGATCTACCTGAGTTTTTACTTCAAATGAGGCCCTTCAGTAGTTAGAACTGGCCCTGATGAAACAGAATTAGAAGAATCAGAGGGCAGAAAATGGTTTGCTTTTAGAGCCCTTCTCTCCTCCCAGTGTCATGCTGTGTTCTGAGAAATAGCAAAATCCACAGAAGAGAGGTATCAGGCAAGCTCACTTCAGCTGCAGTTTTACAGCTCCTGTAGAAGTGCAGTTCAGGACAGCAGATGATAGCTGCTTCCTGCAATATAAGCTATTATCAGTATGCCACTCGTTTTCCTGGAATAGTTTGTTTGCTCAGCTAGAGAGCTATCCACACAGGAATTCAGGTGCTCAGTTAGGATCCCATGGCACAAGTGATATTAAACAAAGGACAGGTGTTTATTAGCAGAACATGAATTATCTGGGTTCCTGCTGGGAGGAGGAACAAAATTTACAGGAGCGGTTACTAATAGGCCAGACTTCAAATTAGAGTTTATTCTGCTCTCATTCCCTTCCTACCCTTTCCTCCCACTTGGAACCAGCCATTTTCCTACTGTATTTCCAAAAGACAAGAAGCAACAGAGACAGCATCACTAACCACAAACGTTGCAGCCCCACAGTAACTGTCCTACAGATGGAGCTGCAGCCAAACTCAGCTGTTTCCCAGGAAAAGGGGATTTGCCTTTGTTCCAACAATTCAAATACCCCATTATTGCTAAACTCCAGCTGATACAGGGATTAATGAGACAGTGGAAGAGAGAAGCCCACATCTTGGTTTCCTCTGGGAATTTCCTATGGGAATCCATACATATCTCCCAGATGAACTCTCCTCTAGGAGAGCACTAGGCAGATAGGCACTGGAAGCAGATTTAGTCCAGAGAATATCATGACTATGACTTGAAAGCAGCTCTCCCTGTCTGCCAGCCACTGGTCCAGACACACCATACACACATACACACACCCAGAGAAAACAGTGCTTGGACAGGGACCTCGGGTAATTGTCTCTACAGTGTCCATGTGGGCCAGGCACATTTCTGCCTGCAGCAGTGTTGTACAACAGGAGTCAGCACGTGCTCAGGTTTAGCTCTGCTAGCGAGGGGCTCTATTCCCTCCACCTTTATAACTTGATCCTGGGGTTCTTCCCAACTCCAGATGCTGGGAACGACTCAGAGTCGTTGGATTTCTGCCACACAAGGCAGTTCTCAGTTATTCTTCGCTGCCAGAAATCTAATCCTCCCTTTGCTCTGTTTCCCCACCTCTCAGTACATACAGAAGAAGAACTCCCTGTACAGCCAGTTGAAAGATGAGACAGTTTGGCGGATGGAGCACTTCAACAGCTACGTTAATCAGAAGTTCAGGAAAACCAATGGCCTCCCCAAAGACTGGGTTTTCACTGTGTTTACTGTGAGTGCAAGCAAGTGTACGGTGTGCTCGTCTGCCTAATTAGGGTGACAGGAATAGGGAAAAAACCTGACAGTTCACCAGAGCCCCCAAGGAAACACATACACTGAGTGAGAAGGTATTGATGGTCCCATGGTAACCATCTGCCTGCAGATACTAAACACAGAAGTGAAGACACAAAGAGTTTAATTTTAATAAAATGAGTAAACTGTTGAAAAAGAGAGGGTGAATGTAAATGTTAGATATAAAAATGCAATTATGGTCTTCATGTTCCTGGCCCGATGCTGTGGTCCTGCATCAAAAAATAAAGTACCTTAGAGAGCTCTCCAGCCTGACAGGTCTTAGCTTGAAAAGGGACTACAGTTTCAGTGGTCTCTTTCCTGTCTGACTTGGTCTCACCCTTTACCTTCTGTTTGATTTTGCCACATGAAAATCATGTCAGGGCCTTATATCTTCTCTGATCATGGAGAAGATTTCACTGTCTTTCCAGTCTCACTGAAGAAACAAAGTGAAGAAATTATCTGAGTCCCTGAGACTTCATTTTATCAGCCTGAGTCTAATGATGCATCAGTTCTCTACGTGATTTGCTGGGGTGAAAATGAAAAGGGCAGAGGACACAGCTTTCTCAGGTTAATTTTGTCAATGCTGTAGTTTAAAGCCAAATACAAATAAAATTAAAAACCTAAAAACTTTGTTGAAATATGTTTCTGTTTAGAAAAACAGTTGAGAAGCAAATCTAGTTGAATTTGCTAAGTTTCTTAGGGGATCAGCTAACTTTATGATATCTCTCTTCATGTAGAAATTCCCCACTGTGCATTTCAACCCCTAATTGAATGAAACTTAGCATCACCTACTGCAAGTTGCTGTAGCTCACCAGGCTTCTTTAAAATACAATGCCCAGCACAGCTGAGAGGGGCTTGTGAGTCATCACTGTCAGCAGTGGTTGTGCTCAGCTCACATCTAGGTGCCCTCATAAGAGTAAATGAAAGAACACCACTAAAAATGCTGCAGAGAGCTCATTCTGAGTAAGGGCCAAGGGCCAAGATTCCTTCATGTTCCATCATAACAGTTTGGAGAACCAAGTTCAAGAGAAGGTTTCAACCAACTCAAAGTGGACAGAAATGTGGTCTGTAAAATACAACACCCTTCCAAGTCCAGAGAGGAGCTCTGCTGGAGGCAGGGGAAGAAAAAAATGTCCCTAAACCAAGAAGACACCCATGACTTAGAATGACTGCTATGTCCTTGACATTCTCAATGACCAGTTACCACTGTTCCCTGTCTTTCATTTCAGCAAAGGATGCAGCAGATCATGTTGCAGTGCTTCCTGGCAGCCAAGCACAAACTGGATCGCAAACTGGGCTACTTTGATCTCATCGGGTGTGACTTTTTAATTGATGAAAACTTTAAGGTATGAATTCAATATCATTAAATACTGAGTATGATATTGGCCAGATGTCTACTGCCAGCAGTATGGCATGGCTGACACAGGCTCTGGTGCTAGGAATTAAGTAGAGCATTCAGTCAGTCAGCTATGAAGTGCAGGATTCTTTTTTTTCTCCAGTTCCATAGTCCAGGATGAAGACATGGCACCTGTACTGCCTGCACATTTACTGCACATAGAAATCCTGGCATTAACAGCTCAGGATGGGAAGAAAAATACTTAGTGCAGCTGAAACTGTTCTGTGCAGAATTTTCATGGTGAAGTGCAGTTCATACTGAAAAGTATGGGACTTTTAATGCTTACTCAGGTTTCTCTTGCTCCAGAAACAAATCAGGCCAGATGATCAGCCAGCATAAATCAGTGTGTAATGTCTCCAACATCACATGAAATATACTGATTTTCACTAGCTGGGTATCTATCAAAGAGAATGAAGAATGCACCCTTATCATTCTGAAGATCAGTCATTATTGATTCAGATGTCAGCATCAGCATCTCCATGTCCACTCTGGGTTCACCACTTAGCAATAGGTCAGCCCACTGAATCTATCAAATCTGCTAGAATTACAACTCAAAGTTGTAAAAAGTCGATAAAACACAGACAAGAAAATCCAGAAGAAAGGGAAACATTAAATACAGTGATTGAGGAGCTTTCAGTGCAACACAGTCAAAACCACCTGGCCTAAACATAACAGAAAGCCATCTGGCAGATTCTGCTGTTGCTAAAGCAGAAAGGAACTCAAACATATTCCAGCAAAGGGCAATGGGAACAGCAAACCCTAGGAAAGAATGGAATTAATGTATGCAGCAGTGGGTAAGGCACCTGAACAATAGACTCCTTTGTACAGGAAGTCAATGGCAAGGGAGAGTAAACGGCAAAGACGTAGAAACTGGCGCTTCTCAAATTTCAGTGGGAATTGTCCTTTGCAGCGCGTGCATGCAAAGCCCTGGCTGTGTAAACTTGAAGTAGAATAGAAGATCCAGTATCACTCTATTGTGGCAATTCCTACTTGGTTAGTTAAAAACTTCAAGCGTTTAAAGCCCATTACATCCCCATGTATTTTACAGATGGACAGAGAAACAAAATCTGTTCCTTGATTAGTGTTATGTATAAGAATGAGGAGGATTTCTGGCCACTTCGTGGTGACAGAACCTGGAACTTCCCTTTGAGACAGAGTCATGTGGAAATTTAGGCATTTATTTAGCACAGGTTTGTCCATGTTTCCTTGTCCCTGCTGGGGAGCAACTAGCCTATTGTTTTCTTGGTGCACTGCTGCATCAAGAGACACCTGTACTCTCCCTGCAGAGGCAGTGTACAACAGTTGGATGCAAGACACAGTTAACACTGGTCAGTGCAGCAAACTCCCAGTTTTCTGTGGGTTCACATTACAATTCCTGGATTCCTGGACATCCTGGAATACACAACAGCCTTATTTTCCCTGTCATGCTATTTCATGACATGTGTAGCATCTGCTATGCGCTGATTTAATGTGGTCTTGTATGTTCAGTCCTATAGCTCATCATGCCTTTCCCTCTTCCTTATTTGTCTCAGATATAAATGCCCCCAGCATCATTCCTAATAATTTCTAAAGGTCCTGCAGCGTCCCAATTCAGTCTTTGGAAGGTGTTTTTCCTGCCTCAGGGTTGTTAGAAGCACTGACTATGAAAGCAGGGCCTGCTGAGAAACCACAGCCTTCTGTAGAACTTTGCATATTCACACGTAAGCTGAGAAAAGAATGAAGTACTTTAAGAGGAGAGGGAGCAAAAGTGACGGATGTGGTTTTGCTGTTGTTGGCATCTTCCCTACTGTTTTCTGGAGCTTCCTTGTGCTGCACTATAAGTGCCTAAGTCACTACAGAGCTTAGGAGATTGTCATTTAAATGCTCAAGGAACCTGTTCTCAGAAAGCATTGCATCAGCCATGCAAAAGGGTTTCTCTCCAGAGGTATGCTGGGAAGACAGATGTGTACATTTTTTATCAGCCATAAAGGGATTCAGCTGTCTATCAGCAGAGAACAGACTGGACACAGATAAGCCATTTGGCAATTTGTGATAAATGTACATAAATGAAGATAACACTCAAATCCCTAGTTAAAGCAGGGACGGTTCCTTTGATTTCAATGACATAGCTTTGCATTCACCCTGGGAGTATGAGGTACCACATGGATACTGTAGTCTTGGTTGTGTCCACCCCAGGTCATGATGATTAAAAAAAAATCAGATAAAAGCTTGTAAAGACTGTGGAAAACAGAACCCCACTGCCTTAGCCTGTGGTCTCCACTATTGCTAAGTGGGTCCTTTTCTGGGTCAGCAAAATCTGAGTAGCCCCTCCAGTACTTGGTTTGTGACTGTGCATGTGGCTTCAGCTATTTAAAGTTTTTAAGCCTACCTGTGATGTCTTGACAGAGCAAGTTTCAGATGTGACAGAACATGGAATTGCACTGACAGGCTACAGGGAGCAGTAACCTCTTCATTCCCAAGAAACATCCAGAGCTGCACTCCTGACCAAAGCCACAGGGCACTCATTATTGTTCTCATCACTTGAAAAACCTAAAGAAAAAGTAAAGTCCATGGTTAGGAAGTTGAGGACAGACATTCTAGGGTTTGGTTTCTTTTCTTTGTCATATGTTTGCTAGGAAATTTTGAGCAAGGCACATGGTATGGCAGATGCAGGGAGAAGCACAGGAATTTCAGTCTACACTAAGTTCCCATTGAAGTTATGGATATTCACACAGATATGATAAATCTTGGCCTCATTTTCTCTTCTCTTCTCTTCCTGAAATACAACAAAGAGCATTTATTAACTTGCTCTGGTTGTTGAGAGGTTAAGGGCATTTAAAAACTGCAAGACATTCAGGCAGTACAATAATGGGGAATGTAGAAGATAGGCAGCATGACAGATGTCACAGAGAACTTTCTTCCTCCTGTTTGTCAGTTTTATTTGTTTTGAAGAAGAAATCAAAACCTAATCAAGACAATTAAGAAGGTTCATTGAGTTTATCTGTCAGCACAAAATCTTATGAACTTTTAATAGGAAAAAGAACACTTACGCAGAAGAATGAGTTTGCCAAGAAAAATGTATGTAACTTAGGTGCCCTCTGTTGGCATCTGCAAAGCAGGGTTTTTTTGAGCAGTTGTTCCAGTTCTCTGGAAAAAAAAAGACATTTTACTGCCTTCACTTACCAGTCTTTTCATTTTTTAAATAAAGTATTTCAATAAAGTTAAAATCATTGTATTTTATTCTGAGCAAAATGAAGTATCAAAGTGAAGGCTATCATGTTGCTACAATCTACCAAATACTTCAGACTTCACAGGTTTCAGAAAGAAAAGATTATTTTTATTTATTTTTTTAATATCAATTACATTGTATTTTATTCTGAGCAAAATGAAGGCTATCATGTCGCTACAATCTACCAAATACTTAAGACTTCACAGGTTTCAGAAAGAAAAATTATTTTTATTTATTTTTTTAATATCAATTAAAAGGGACTAAAATTCTTCCGTGGCTGTTACATGATTAAATATTCTTCCTTACAAAATGCCAAATAGTTCCTACATGTTATATACAAGATACAGCACCATATGGTGGAGGCAGGAAGTGAACAGATGAGTTTATCTCACTATGAGAAAAGAATAGTAAACAGCATTTCATACAAGTCCTTTGTTTGGTTTCACAGAGATTTGTAACTGGACTATCACATTCTGTGGCTTATAGCTTCAGACCTTGACACTTCAGAGGGAAACTGAGATGTGACTAGTGTAGATATGTAAAATTAGTATCTTACACTGCTTCTACCTGAAACTAAAGCTCACTCAGGAAAACAAAGCCAAGGGTTCATTGAAAACTCAGTACCATGTTTGCTTAGTTTTGATCCCATGTCCACCTCAAATCAAAATGACTCCTAGATTCCTTATAACTTTATTTTATGATATCCAAAAAACTCAACTAGAAACTGTTGTGGAAACTGCTATGTTAAAAACCACAGTGTCTTTACACACCTATAGAGCAAGAGTTAATTTAAAGAGCATTAGCTGGAGACACAAAATAATAATGTGTAGTATTGTTCTCAAGGAAGTAAATGTATGCAAAAAGGGATTTTGTTTCATTCATCCAGTCCTTATGGAAATTCTCTCCTGCCTGCATTCTGTGTTATGGGATTTTGTTGGGATTTACCAGTACTGCTACCTCTCAAGGTGCTCACTAAGTCAGTAAAAGGGCATTGCTCTGACTCTAAGGAGATCCAGCCCTGTTTCCTCACTGGCATTCATCTTTCCTAGGTCTGGCTTCTGGAGATGAATGCAAACCCAGCACTGCACACCAACTGCAAAGTCTTGAAAGACATCATCCCAACTATAGTCTACGAGAGTCTTGGTAAGTGAACAAGTCAAAGGGTGGCCAGCAGCAGATAATCCGATCACTGCATTGCTTGTCAGAGGAAAGACTCCTCTTTATAGCAGTTGTAGGTCCAAAAATCCCTTTGAATAAAGATATTTCACTGATGAGTTTATAAACAATTTAGAAGGCACTGAATTCTAATCCATGCAGACCTAGAAGCTGTGGTCTTTTTAGCCATGTACCCATGAGAAATAAGTGGATAATTTTTTTGTTGTTGTAATTGTTTTTAAGAATGATTTCTTCTATATTTATGTACAAAAGGCTATATCTCAATACATGACCCTATAAACTGCACCTGCACATTTTTCTCACGCCTGTTGTTCTGCACGTACAGGAATTTAAGTTGGTTTGCACAGTGTGCCTTACACAGCCAGGGCAGTGCTTAAATGCCAGTGTACCCCACCACATATAGCACAAATATAGCTGGCAACTGTCACATGAACTATTTACAAGGATTGAAAAAATCCTTATGTAGTTTGATATTCATTAACCAGAACTGGGCCTGCCTACAGCACTAAAATGTCTTTTACCTCTGATTTTCTGTGATATCCCTGTATGTGTAAGAAGAAGTAGTAAAGGGAGAGTCTATGTCTGCATGAAAGGTATCAGCAACAGCCTACTTGTGCTTACCTTCACAGAGACAGTCACCTTCTTGTGCACAGGCATGTTTATTTTGGGGTGTATTCACATTCTGTGTTGCACTGCAAGCAGCTTTACAATATTTTTTACTACAAATTTCCTAAAATGTTTCCAGTGGAGCTGAAACTGGCTGAAGGGAATACTAGAAATGTGTAATGTTTGGGGTTTTGGGGTTTTTTTAATTTATCTTAATAGTAATATTCCAGAGAGGCCACAGATCACAGGTTGGAAACCATTTCCCCTCCTCACCCCTCATTCCTTCCACATGCACAGCTGCTTTGTGCACACACATGACAGCTTGGGTGTATTTTAGTGTCAGAGTGTTAAGACCACCTCCTAACTGCATTTTCTTTTCCAGATTTGGTTCTCGAGGTTTTCAACAAGAGCCTCAAAGGCAAAAGTCTTTTGCCTTTAGAGACACTCAGCCATTTTGTGCTTCTCTATCACACGGATGCTTCAGACCTTGGCCAGAAAGACCCCTCGAATGTCAGACCTGGCCCGTGTACAGGTCGATATCTGCGGCCACAATCAGGCAGTAGCAGCCACTGTGGTCAGAGCCCTGCCAAAGTGCCAGAGAACTCTTCCAAGAAGCTTGGTCACTCCAGGAAAAAAAAAAAAAAAAAAGGTTGCCTTGTTGCCCAGAAAGAATTGTCAACAAACTGTCCTAACTATACCAAACTATACCACACGTGCAGCCCTTTGACCATCATGGGAAAACCCTCTGAATTATTATTACAAAGCAAGAGGCTTTCAGAAGTTCAGAAGAGATAAAAAGAAAATAAAAGCTAAACTTGTGTCTGCTGTGCAAATCTAGGTCATTTTCACCTCTATAAACAAACAGGTATCCTCCTCATTCTAGTGGTCTTTCACATATGAGAAGACTCTTACCATACCACAGCAGTATTCTTTACTCTAGGCCAAGTGTTGAGCTGCATTATACATTTCCTTCCATAATTTCACCATATTCCAAGAAACAATGTTGTTCTTCCCTTGTCCATTAAGACAGGCACACTGAGAGTGCCTTCATCACCCCTACACTCTTTTCTATGTAATGCCAGTAGAAAATTAGGAGTGTCAAAGTGCTTTGTTGAATTTAGGACCTAGCCTATGCTTAATGTGAGGAGACATTTAGTGGCATGTTCCCTGAAGTCCAGGTGTGTTATTCCTAGACACATCTGTTTCTGATTCTGCATCTGCTGCATTTTTTTCTTAGAGTTCACTGAGCTGTTACTACCCAACATTCCTGTTGAAAATAACATATTCTAAAATACATCAAATTTATGCCAGAAATCCTAAAATTTGTCTGCTCACTGAGCATTAATCTCTCTCTTTTTTTAACACGCAGCACATCTAAGTGCTTTTCTATGCCTTTCTGTACTCCTTTCCATTTCAGAGTGTGGTCCAACTCAGAATGCCAGAGTGAGGCATCCCTGCACCCTAATGGCCTTGCAATCCTAGCAGAAACAGAAGATGTGAGTACAAGCAGGGTCATGCAAGCAAAGATTTGTACATAGAAGAAATCATAAGGACCCACCCTCGGTGTCCTGCCAAGAGAAAGGCTCACAATGGAGCAAACGTGTGCAGGTCACAACAGCCAAGTGAGAGACGCTTCACTGAGCTCTGTGGAGCTTTGACATGTTTTTGAGCACAGTAGCTGACAATTCTCAATTTTTCACCTTGCTTTGAACAGGGAAGGGAGCCTGCTCCAGGGACTGGAGGAAGTGCCAGTTTTATTTGCCTAATTCTAGGATCAATAATGTTAGCTGGCCTCTTATCACTAAATTTGTTTACCCAGGGAGTACAAGTGAGCTACATGAACAAGCCATCGACCAGGAGGTGTTGAAAGAAGGTCATAAGAACAGGAGATTACAGGACAGAGAGCTGAGGAAGGTGTACTGGGGGGCAGACATGGTGTCCAAGGAGACACAGATCCAGAAGAGCTGCCTTCAGCGCAGCAATGTCTCCTGATGGCTGTCTTTGGTCTATGTCTGACAAAAACATAGAGCCAAACTAGAAAACTTTATAACTACAGAAAGAAAGAAGGTCCTTGATCTGTATAACATTGGAGTCAATAAAAATCTAAGTCCTTCCTGAGGTGTAACTACTACACTGGTAAAAAAAAATTAAATTTCCTCTTAGTTACAGTCACAAAATAAAGACTTTTCAACACACGCTGACTGTCACACAAGCAACACACTGCAACATCCACAAGGGTCACAAGATGGCAGGATGACACTGCCACTGAAAACACCCACCCAGCTGTGCAACAGGGAATTCACACACAGCAAGCAACAAGTCCTCCCAAAGCTTTTGCCCATGTCATGGTACATTCAGATTCCTCAAGGGTAAGAGTCCACTGGAAAGCCAGCTTGTCTTCCCCACCTTTATTTACTAACAGTCTGCTAAGGTTTCCCCTTTTTTAAGCATCCACTCTGCTGTCCTTGATGTCTAGCATGGCACAGACCCTAGGGCAATGCTGTACCTCAGTTGTGTCTAACAGCATGCTTGTCTTCAGTTTGGGGGGAGAAAATGCAACCCAGTCCATCCATCCTTAAGAGCTGCTGATTTCTGATGTTCCCTACAGTTCACATCATTATTTATACGTAGTGGATATGAGCTAATTTTACAGTAGTTAGCCCAGGTGGCCCTGCTCTAAGGATTCAACATAGATTGCAGAAATCCATCCAGGACCCAGCATACTGTGAGCTCACACTGATCCCCACTCCCATTAGCTGGACAGCACTACTTTGAAGGAAAGGGAAAATATCCCTCAATAAAGGGACTTGAATGCCAAGCCCAAAGTGCTTTGAACTAAGATGAAATTCTAATTCAAATCAAACCAGTGTCTCTAACAACCTCTTGTGAGAGGGAGAAGGAAAACGAGACCTTCATCTTTTAATAGTTAAAGCTGTTTGGTTGTCTCAGCTAGTACTCATGAAACCATAGTATAAATGATTTTGTTAAAGTAGGTAGGAAACTTATAGCAAACCTGGAAATTCATCATTGGCTTCCCAGTTTCCAAGCATATATCCTAAATACCTTTCTTTTACCAACCTATAACCCCCAAAAACATCATCCTTCTAGTTTTATCTCATTTTGCTCTGTCTCGAAAAAAAAAAAGGGGGGTGCTGTGTGATGAACAGTGGAAGAAAACGGAGCTGATGAGACATCTGTTGTGTAACATCATTCTGAAGTGGGAAGGAAAACCTATTCAGCATCTGGGAAGGATATGGGACCTCCTCATTCTGATCTCAGCTGTATATATGCCTCAAGGAGAAATCTTACTCAATTTTCTTACTATATTTATTGCCTGATTCTTATCAGAAAAAGAAACATTGTAAAATACTATGTAAATACTACAAATAAAAATCATTTACCTGAACCTAAACCATGTGTAGAAAGCAGGATTCAGGTAACTGTTGGTTTGGAGAGCCACTGCCTTCCTTTGACATGGCAGGCACAGTGCAATTCTTGATGGTGAACACTCCCTTTTCTAGAGCTTTTCTTCCCTGCCCAAATCAAGAAGAAATGTTAAGCCTGGAAGTTTTCACAAACCAAATCTTTTTTCCCCTAAATACTCATTACTGTCTTCTACCCTCCAAGAAGAACAACCCCAAAACCCTCCAGAATAAAAATCTATTCATTCTGATGATTCCAAAAGATTTTATTTGTATTTTGAACACAAAGAATTTTTTCTCCACTCTACATATATGTAGCACAGAAAGGGAAGCATTGTTACAAATCAAAACAACCAAGTATTTAATTTCAAACAGAAGTTCTCAGTTACCTGTAGGTCAGTCATCCAGGCTGTAATCTGTGGTATAGCTGAAAAGTCACCTCAACAAGCTTTGTGTGGTGCCATGGTCCCTGTTCTATCCCAATTTTTCCTTTATGTTGCCTGCACTGGCCACATGTCAATCAAGAAAACAGACAGCTGTGGATATTGAAAAAAAAATTCAACAATTTTAGAAGAAAAAAAAAAATCTAACAAAGGTATGCCCATGAGCATCATAAATTATCAATCTCTTTTCCTGATGCTTTTAAGAACTGAACACCTCTGGCAGGTTGGGCTGAAACTAAGCGATAAATTGAAAAGTGCCCTGGTTTTTGCACAATTGTTTAATTTCCCTTGGGAAAGGAGACAAAAAAATTTGTCAGGAAGTCCCATGAAAATATTGTTTACCTTCTTCAGTTTCAGGACACTAACAATTTGCTGGAAACATGAGCAGACATGGTAGCACAAAAATCCAGTGCCTGCTCATTTCTTTAGCTGCCTTCTGTTTGAGCAAAACCTCTAGTATGAGAAAAGCCATTTCGGTACCTTGGGCATCTCTCTTATGCTGTTATTCTTTCAGCTAAAAGAGAAGAAATCCCCAAAGCTCACCAGGGTCCCAAACACCCATGGTCATTATTTATGCATGTAAGTGCATGACTATGTAAAGGGTATTGCCTTGTTCTCCTAACTGCTACCCTGCATTTCCTAAAACTGTGTGGGAAGGTCTTTATCTGATTACGAACAGCAAGACACTTCTAAGTATCAAACTTTGTCTTACATGAAGTTTAAAGCTCTATTTTTAGCAGTATGAAGTTTCTTAAACATTTACACACAGAGAAAATACCTTAAAGAAGTGAAGATGCAGAAGAAGTTTTTTTTATTAAACTTTTGGAGAATGTGCATGAAAACAAAGATAGAAAGATAAATCCTCTCCTCTGCTAGGTGCCATTTCCCTGCCCTGAAATTTTGCCATCATCCCTTTTTCCCCTCCCCAGACTGTTTGTGGGGACTCAATACCTATCTAGGAAAGACTCCCACTAAATGGCAACAAGTCTTTACTCATCGCTGGCAGCTCAGGAATTTTTTTTAAAATTAGGTTCCTCAGCTCATAGGACAACTCAAATACAAGCTTAAGATAAACGTTGGGCAACTCCCAATAAAACAAGAACCAAGTGCTACAAACTGTCTCATAAAAAAATTGCATTTTTTTCCATGAACATGAAATGTACCTTTTACATTTCACCTACATGTTGTGTAAAACTTACTATGTCCTCAGTTATGCCATAATTTGATGTTGTCATTTTGAAGCTTGCATATTCACCTTTTTGTTAGCACTGACAAGGAACTTTTTGGAGTTGGGTTTTTTTTTTAAAGATATTATCATATAACATATTTTAACTACTTACTCATGACAATAACATTAATGAAATAACATTGTATTCTAAAATTTGCTTGATCACTTAGCCTCTAGAAACTTTGGGATATTTTTCAGGGATGTTTTAGTTTCTCTTTTGAAAAAGAGATTAAAGTAAAAAAAAAATACTGTTATAGACATTTCATTTGATACAAATGACTTGAGGGAGAAGCCTTTTTTAACCTACAGTCCATATACAGAGATCAATATGAAATTCAAATTGGAACTTGAAAAACTTCATAAGCTCTGGGATTTGAGCTGAAAAATTAGCCATGATCTGATTCAAATATTGAAGTAATTTCATACTGATAAAATAAAGCTATCGTTCTTTCTGAATGGAAACTTAAATATCGTGTTTTCTTACAACCTCACTGCTCTGAGCCAATGGCTTTCATTTCCTTTGATACAAAGAACAGCTCTTTTACTGAAATTCTCCAGGGCTTAAATGATTCACACTTTGGGTTTTTCCCTCTGAATTGGAGCTTTAAGAAGTCAGGAAATTGGTTGCTTTTCCCATCAATAAGCAGCTGTAAAGTCAGGTGGTTAGGTAAGCAGGAAGTGGAACTGTTCTTCAAGGTAGACAGAGAGAAACCCAAAAGGCCACTGTGCAAATTTCCAATGAATAATATGGCTCTGCTCATCACGTTTCAGTATTAATTGGCAGCAGCGTCAGCTATTCAACACCCACAGCCCAGAAAGTCTTGTACACCTCACCAAGATTTGCTGTGTCTTGCCAGAGGCACAGACTTCCACCAGACACTCAAATCTCTCCTTCCTCAAATAGTAAGCTCTCATAAATTACTTTTTTTTTTCCCAAAATGTTGCTGCTTCTCTGCCATTGTCAGGAATGGCCAAAAATTGTCAGCCACAGTTTCTTGCTAGCTTGGTAGTGGGTAGCTGAGAAGCTGGTTGAGGCAACAGCCAGGAAATATTAAGCCACTTGCTTAAAAAGGAAATAAAAGTGAAAGTGTATCTATCTAAAATTCAGTGACAGAGAATAAACATGGGCAACACAGAAGGAACAGTAAGAAGTGTTTTTCCTGGTCAGTGTTTAGACTTCTGAGAATATTAAATCCCACAGTGAAACTGCTGACAAGGCTGAGACAGTCTTACACTTCAAAAAAGTTACCCTATTGAATCCAGTCCAGTGCTTTCACCTTTCCTTGGCTGAATCTCCAGTTCACCTCAATTAAGAATCTGCACATTTCTCACAGCAAAGGAGGAAATCGCTCTCTTTTAAAGTGAATCTCACATAGTGATACCTATGGGAAAAATTATCAGCAACACAAGAATTACCATTAAGAGGATCAAAGAAGGCAAAAATACATTGCAAGTAGTAATTACATCTCACAATGTCCTTTTAGGTCTAAGGAGTATCACTGCTCCTATTCTACACAAAGTTGCAGTAAAGGCAATAACAGAGAAGCCAGATTAAAACTACAACTATAGGGGAATACGTTATAGTGAATAAGGACAACCCTTTGCACTTCACTTTACAATTATTTCACACAGTTACAAGACTCTAATGCACAAAAAAAGGCAGAAAGTAAAAAAGACATGATAACTCCTCTTGGCATAATCACTGAAGGAATGTTCAGCAATAAAAGCAAGTCTATGAATCATAAAATTAATTCTTCAGCTCTATTCAAGCTTGCCAAGACCTCCTCCAGAGAAAGCTTCAAGAAAGACTAACTGGAAAGAGCTTAGAGTGGGAGATGGAGAGTCTAGAAACCACAACCTGTGAAGTAGGATAAGAGCCTAGAGAAACTAAGGAGAGATGACAGTTTATGAATGCTTAAAAACATGCTGAAGAGGCAATTCTTAATCATAAAGGATAAGAGAAACTTTAACAAAATCCCTCTCCTTCTCTGACTTAGAATCAGTCACTGCACTGGATTGCCTAGAGAGGTCACAAAGTCCCTCAATGAAACGATGATTATCCAGTCTCACCAAGCCTGCCTTGGAGCACAGAGGCTATGGGACCAGCTTGCCAAGGTAATAACCTGTCCCACTTCTTAGGATTCTCTGTTCAAGTGCTTTTGCAACACACATCTGTGGAGGTAATAACTTCTGCTCCGCAGCTATTGTAATTTCACAGAGCCCTACTTAAAACAGCATGTCATTCAGACTTGGAATAATCCTCTCTGAGTATTTAGTAAGATGATTAACAGAAATTTCATTATTCTGTTAGGATTTAATTTAGGAGCCCTGTACTGTTTACATTATCTGTAAGAAATCATGAGGAAGCTGATGTAATGGCTGTACTGGGAGATATTTATAACCTTTCATGTGAAGGTTGAGTCAAAACTCATTTTTGCCTGGAGCTGATGTGGTCATAAGAGAGTCTACTCCAAGCAGCTTTGACCAGAAGGCCAAAGCAGAAGGCATCCAGAGCTTTGAATTTATTATTGCAGTCACATAACACAAAAATAATTATATATAAAAGAAAGACATGCAAGTTTTAACTAGTTGAAGCCACAGGATAGATTCTTATTTGAAATCAGTGTCAATTCACAGAAAGCAACCAATTCCAGTTGAAACCCTGCCCCTTTAAACTCAGGCAAAACAATTAATTCTAGCCATGTCAGAGCTCGATGAAACTGGAGGAGCACTAATCTAACATTAAAAAACCCCAAATCCTTCATGGTACAATTTTCAGTAAGGGCAATATCTTTCAGCTGATGACCCAGTCACTGAGCCATGCTGGTATATGCCAGCAGACACTCTGTTTCTTTTTCTTCTGGAGTGTGGAAATAAAAAAAAAGCATCAAGACCAAATGTTGGGCTTTTCTCTGTTTTCCTCTTTTTTTTTCCTACTCTATAAACTAGGTGAGAAGAGAGCATTAAACCAAATGTTTTTCTCTAGACAGTGGGATCCTTATTCAAGCCTTTTGGAAATCTCCCTTTTGTACTTCAGTATTCCAGGTACCCAGGATTGTTGAGTTACAGAAGAGCAGGAAGATAAATGTTACTCCTTTATTCCCTTAGTTTTCCTGGAGGGGGTGAGGGGATCACAGAATCTGCACAGAAAAACTTCTACAAACACAAATGATGTGGCCATGGCAGTCTCACATTGACACCTCTGCACACCAAGACTGGCCTAACCAACACCTTCTGTCAGGATCAGAGAGGATTTAATGGATTCATGGAAAAGTAATGGCTTTTTGCTGCATAACAAAGAGGGCACTTTGACAGGAGTGAAAATCACTGTCTGCTTAGAGAAGAGTAGTAGTAGATAGGGCTGCCAGGCACAACACCTCATTCCCTTAATCTGAGCATCAGGACACATCTTGGAAATACAGCCAACCTGTGAAAGCTGGGAGAGTGGCCTACAGGTACTATTGTATTTCCTGTAGCACTGAAGGGATTGATGGTGGGACACCACATTCTACACACGTATCAATCTGTGGGAGCACCACAGAGACAAGTGCAGAGGATGCAAAGGGGAATAATGACAAGAAGGGTCCCTGTTCTCAAACGAAGTTGAAAAAAGAATCAATGAATAAAAAAAACCAAGCCAGGAAACTTGCAATAACACAATGCAGCTGAACTGAATGTCAGCCTGACTTAGCAGTTTTTCTGTTTGTAAATGCTAGGTGTGTGGAGAAGAAACAAAGCAAAACTCCTCCCAAATCCATTCCTTATTGCTGTGTATACAATGATGCTTTATGCACCCAGCCCTTCCCCGCTCTCACAGAACATGGCAATTTGCAATTTATCTATTTTCATTGTAGACTCTGAGGGTGGAAATAGCAAGTCTTTTCTTCTGGTGTTTTATCTCCATGTTCTTCTTCTGGAAACTGGCAGCTGGAAGTCTCTTCTCTGTGGTGTGACAGTTGTGGAGCCACCGGCAGCCTAGAGAAGTTATGTTCCAGATCTGCAGTGAGAATAAGCAAAAGCACTGCACATACAAGATGTCCTCACACATGTCATTAGCTGCCCATTACCTTTACCAATAGAACCCCTCTCTGAAGAAAGGGCAAAGATACAAGAGATGCACTGCACCATTGAAACTAAGTAACCCACCCAAAACCACAGAGTAAATCTGTATTTATAAATAAAATAAATTCTATTTATTTATAATGAATCTATTTATTCAACTTAGTTTACTCCATTCTGCCTCTGGATGAATTGACACATTGTTCTCCACTGAAAAGCTACAGAGAATTCCACAAAGATGCACTTACCATCAGCCATGTGGTATTTTTCTTTCTTCAGTGACCATATACAGAAATGCAAGAAGAAGGTCAGTAAGATGAGAACAAACACAGCCACTGCAGTAAGGATGGCCAGGATGGTGGTATAGAGAGAATCCTTTGCAATAGGAGCTGCAATTAAATATATTTAATAAATATTAAGAAATCACATTCCCAGACTATTAAAGGAAAAGCAGTTCTTTCAAGGAAATTTAGAGATTAATTTCCTCTTTCTGTTGAAAATAATTTTCCAAGGAAAAGAAAACAGTGTGGGTATTAACAACAAAACTGAGATGCTCCAAGTCAAGGGTGCAATGAATCACTGTCTGTGGTAAGAAGTATTCATGCAAAAAACCCACGTGCCTGATCTGTTCATTGTTCAATGTCTCTCTCTTTTGCAGCTATCACTTCTTTTTACTACTCTGTTTTGTTTTTTCCTTTTTGGGGGAGCTTGATTTCAAATGTTTCCCTGAATAGCACTACAGCAAGCCAAATTTTCACACTTGTGTCAGTCTCACAGAAGTTCAAAGTAGCACCTTTTTGCAATTTGTCTCAGTAGAACTAACAATTTCTCTCAATGAAGCGCCCAGATCAGAAAGGCACCAATTCATTGTAGGGACAAGGGTGGAGGAAAAGGTAGGAGCAGTATAGCTTGCTGTCTTCAAGGTACTCAGTACCTGCAAAGCCTTATTCCTGTACCCACTTATTCCTGTCTAATTTGATCCATGATAAGGCTTGAGATTTCAATTCTAGGTGTTGTGGACTTAAATAACATTTGCAAAGGAACTGGATGACTAACTAAGCTATTGTCTTCCTAAAAATCTAGCAAAAGCAGTTGAATGGAAAACTGATGATTTGCCAAATAAGTGTCCTTCATTTGAGGACAATTGTTGGGCTTTTCTCTACCTTTAGTACTGAGAGTGCTTTAATGGTGAAATCTTTGCCCAGGTCAACAATCCTACCTACATCAATACTGCAAGAAACAGAACAGTCATTTTCAAAGGAAGTTTTCATGATAGCAAACTATAGATTATAACTATGCATCAAGTCACCAACTGAAGGAGTGTAGAGAAAAGTTATAGGCTCAAAGAAACAAATCATTGTGAGAAGGTACCTTGCTCCAGATCTTTAGCAGGGAAACCACATATTGCATTATGTGTACTGTTGCCTTGCTTGATTGTTAGAAACCCGGAACTTTCACAACTAAAAGAAGAAAGAGAGTCACATTTAGAATGGCCCTGCCTTTCCCTTCATTCCTCTCCAGCCTTTCTCTTGGCTCCCTTTCTTCTTTCCCTCCACTC
>NW_010310712.1:23410-31752 GCF_000700745.2 Antrostomus carolinensis
CAGTGCAGGTAAAATTATGGCTGTTCCCCAACAAGATAACATCACAATTGTTTATATGCACATCTTTGTTTCAAGTGATGTCCCTGCTCAGAACAATTTTGCACCAGTTTGAGGTGGATTTGGAAGCAGGTTGAATATACAGCAGTTTGTCTTAAATTCTGCTTTGAGACTGACTATAAAGCCAAAGGAGACAGAAATACCACATGTTGCTGAATTTTAAAAAATCTATCATTCATCTCATAGGTGATCTGGTATATGATTCAATTTTATGTTCTAATTGAAGCATTACTCATCTGAGAATTTTATCATGCATATTTCCAAAGAAGGAAAGTATTAATAAATACTTACTTAGTCCAGTTACGGCACCAGCCATTCTTAACATTAGAATAGGTTCCAATCTCACACGGTTTACATTTGAATGTGAAGTCTACAATGCCTACAAGAAAAAAAGAACATGAATTATTAGTGGTCAGTGCCTTTACTAAAAGATGAGGATACAACAGATTAGAGCACAATGCATTCCCTCTACACTTTTTCTGCATTACAAATCACTCCCTTGGAGAAACACCTAAGCAGTTCTTGCCATTTTGGGAAATGTGTAAGTGGATCCCTTACAGAAAAGGTACAGAAGAGTCTGATCTGGCAGCAGAGGGTGTAGAGTTAAGAGGCAACACAGAGTAAGACAATTTTCTACTGGCAGTTCTAGCAGCTTGGAAGAAAAGTAATACTGCAAGTGTGAGCATGGAAGTGCAAGTCTCAAATTTAGGAGGGGAAGAGTTATAAAATAGGGAAACAGGGGTTTTAGTCACAGAGGTCACAGCATAAATGCCATTTCTCTTTGCATCACGAGCTTTCCTGAAAGCAGGTTATAATAGGTGAACTGCTACTCAGTCAGCCACTTATACTGAACTGTGCCTTTGAGAAGAATTTGTGTTTCTTTAGTTACCAAGCTTAACCAGCTCCTCGCCCTCTGCACATTCAGGCAGTTTTTTGCAGTAGAGACATGAACTATCAATGCAGCTGTATCCCTGACGACATTTGCAGTCATGGTCCATGACATTTTGACACGAGCTGTTGTCTCCTGTCAAGAAGAAAGAAGTTAGACTTGTCTTTGTCACAGAGACCAGAAATTAACTTAACAGTATTAGATTAGAAATAATAGTATGATTGTTCCTGGGATCATGGAGAGGCCATTAGAATAATCTGTTCTGTCCTTCAGCCTAACAGGCAGAGAAATGTCACCCAGTAAGTCCTGCAGCTAGCCTGTGCCACCTCTAGTGTCTTAATTTGAGCTAAAGTTACAGGCAAGTGAGAATCCATTACCATCTCATCACCATCCTAACATCAGGCAAGGATAGCTGTTAGAACAGGCTGTTGAAAGTAATGATCACCCGAGACCCTGTCCATCCATTTATTTCTGGGACAGGCACAGGTCAGTGGAATGGAAGGATTGAGTGGGATGTTTCCTACTCCTTAGGTTGACAAATTGCAAAGAACAGTTTTACAGAGCATTGCTCCCTGTATTCCCTCTGAAGTCTGAATGGCACAGGTAAACTCTTGAAACCATGTTTGAATGGAGCACAGGCTCAGAATCAGTGTTAAGTGAACACTTTCTTTCCTTGCGAGCAAGGCCAACCCACAGAAACTCAGCTTTCCCTTTCCCACTACAGAATAACAAGTACAAGCTTGTAACAAATCTGAAACGTGAGTCCACCCTGAAGTTTATAGCTAAGCCACATTATGAATTTAGGGGGCAGGAGGGAAGCCTTTGCCATTTTGTTTTGCATACACAGTTACCCAAGATACATTTACATAAACACACACACAAGCACGTGCCTGTTCCCCACACTTGATTACTCTGGTTGACATAAAACAATACTGTCAAACAGAAAGAAGACAGACACATCATTCCCTTACCTATCTTTGAGATGCATTTGGGGCAGCATTTCTTTTCATCTTTACTGATTATTCTCAGTTCACCACCCTGGCATGGCGTGGCCAGAGTTTGCTGTGTCCATTGCCATAGGTACACCATCAGCAGCAAGCAAGCTCGAATCTTGAGGTGACCAACTTCATTTGTCTGTTCAGCCATGTCTTGAGCTATACAACCTAAAATCACACCAGGGTGGGCTTGTGTCAGGACTTTCCTGCAAGAGTACTCTTTTCCCTGACACTGTGAGAAAGCACTGTGCTTTTTGTGGCCACAGTCTTCCTGTTTCTTTAGGGGGCGGGGAAATGATTTTATTTTACATCACCAAATTCTGACACAAGCAGGGCTAAGCAACCAGCGCACCAGTGACTCCATGAAGAAAGCAACAGGTCAGGAGCAAGATGTAGCATCGTGTAATTTGATTTGGAAAGGATTTTGCAAGTTGATATACAATTGAAAATTAATGCAAATTCAATTAGTGGGTGAACTTCAGTGGTCTCAGACTATTTCATTCTGACTTAAGAGTTCCTAACGGATGCAGAAACCTCCAAGGATTTAACTATCAGATTCCAATAGTAAATCCATCCATCCACTCAGATTTTCTGATTGATTGTGTTAATTGTTTTCAACTTCCTTCATTCCGGATCAGGAGACTCTTGAATTATTTTCTGGAGCTGATGTAACTCCGTGTGGATGCCATGAACCCAAGAGAAAGAATACTGTCTTTACCACAGGCTGCAAGATCAGCCCTGTCTGTAAATGGCTACAAAGGACTCTTTAGAGGCACGTACAGCTCCTCTGACCCCCAGACCTCTGGGATTTAGGTAACAAAAGAAAGCTGCTCAGCAAAATTGTTCACAGGCACAGAGATGTTGCCTGCAATCATCACTTCCTGTTGGGTTTCAATTCCAAAATGTCTTGCCTTATCCAAACACACATGCAAACTTCCAGCTCTGCTTTATGTGCAGACAGCTTGCTTGCTTTCCCCCTGCTCCCCTTCTATTTCCACTGTACCCTGAGGTTTGCTTCTATCCCTGTAGCTTGTGGTTGCTTTTATGTGTGCACAGTGAAGACTATTTAAAATCCAACCTCATCCTCAACTGAACAGATGTATTCTGATGCAGAAGCAGTTTTTAACGGATTCTTTTCCACACTGTGATAACAAATAGGTCAAGGCAAGGGAGAGTCAGACCTGTGAAGGGAGATGAGTGCCTCTAGAAAATGCCATGCCTACAGCATTTGACATTTGTCCTATTAATTCCTTAGTTTAATCCAGAGCCAATGAAGCCTGAACAAACTTCACACACAGACACCACCACTCTTCCTTCAGTGTGTTCTACACTTTCTTTCTGAACATACATCTATGGATCTCAAACAGCAGGTCAGTTAACACCCTTTTCACTTAGTTTGTGGTCTTCTCAGGGATATCCTTGTGTTCCTGTCATGGGTTGGAAACAATCAGATGGGTTTGGTATGCAACAGACCCTTCTAGTTTTAAAAATATAAGCTGCAAAGCTGCTCGTACTCTTAAATGTGCCAGGTTAAACCTTTCTATCAAAAGATGACATCCAAACTAGTTGGAAACAGGCGAAACACAGAGGTCTCTGCCGTCAGTTTTTCCCACATGATGTCCCTTCAAGGCCAACTGTTATGTTTCAGAAACTAGAAGCCTCCTACTTTGTTCTTCTGCCACACAGGAAATCCCCTCCTCTTCCCACACAGCACTGCTCCTCACGCTTGTCACAGCCTGTACCATGCACACTACACTGGGAACACAGACACGGTGCCTAACCAGCCCTGGAGAGTCCTGGACACCACAGTTCTGGGGTTCAGTCCCCAAGTCAGGAGTCTTTTCACCAGCTCCTCCAAACAGCATAACCACAATGCTTGGGCAACACAGGGAAGGTTTACAGGCACTGGTCAGGGTGCTGCCCTGGACAGAGAGCACAGTGCACTCAGCAGCATTGTCTCACCCTCTTCAGAGATCAGCAGAGTTATGATGAAGACAAGTTATTAGGCAAAGCATTTGGACACTGCAGCAATATACTCTGCAGCCCAATCAGTTATGACCAGTTCTGAATTGCACACAAGCCCTGACCAACTCTAAGGACATTTTTATTACCCCTGGTTTTTATAAGAACAAATTAATGTTCTGAAGAATGGGAGAACCAGAACATGGGTGGTTACTTTAAGATTCACTCCAGGGCATGCTGCCTGCAGTATCATTTGAAAATACCCCTCCTCACATAACAGGGCAAGGAATACCTGGAACACACAAAGCTCCTCCACCTTACTGCGGCTGCAGACGGAATTCCTGGGGGAAAAGCAGCCCACATCTACCCTGCTAAGTGCTGCTACTGCTCTTGTAAGCAGCGTGCTAACCAAGCTCTTCCTTCCACCTTCTGCTACCCTTTGCCCCTTCCCCAGCACAGGCTGGCACAGTGGGGAAATGTGGCACCAACAACTTTTAGAAGCTCCCCACACATCCATAAAAAGATTGTGGACAGGAAGGGATACTTTCCCATTCAGGCCAACACCTTCTCTGGCTCTGTAAGGCTTTCTCAGAGTCTGTGAAAGAGGTACTTCTTCTCACCCACGTGAAGAAGGCAAACAAAAGACCCATGAAGGAAAGACAAATTTCTTGAAATCAAGATTTCTTCATTGTCCCAGCAGCACCCACCTTTAAGGTCAGGTGTTTCCAGTTTCATTAAGAGAGTGTGTAGGCTCCCTACAAACATAACAGAGCTGCAAACCCTCTTACAGTACCTGGCAACACTGACAGAAATTGTGGGGCATGTCACAAATGGTCTTAGGAGTAACCCTGACAAATCATTTAAGCATGAGGTGTGCAGAGAAAAATGTAACCCAGGAATAGGAAGAGGTGGGATCAGCTCTGTGTGAGGTCAAGAGATTTCCCCAGGAGTGCAGCTCAGGCTACCCAGAAACTCTCTAAGGCTTTGTCATGTGTACTTGTACCCTGGGTGGAGTCCCACTGTCAATATTGATGTGGAGGAGACAAACCCTGTTAGGACCCTGACAGCTGGTCTGATGCCAAAGATGGGGTCTTGAGGAGCTGACAGTCATTTAGTCTCACTTTCTGGAGGTTACACCTCAAGGCCATACCCTGGAATAGCTGACACACCAGTCACTGATAACTAACGCTGCTGAATAACCAACGGGAAGAACTGTTACTTCCAGCAACAGCTAGGATGGGTAAATTTATAACTAATGGAAAGACTTGAGTGATGGAAGACCAGGTCTCTAAGTGAAGCACCACACTTGAGTCTCCTGATGCCTTACTTTCTTCATCTTTAGAAGTACAGCAGTAGCAATAGACTAGATCAGAAAGGACAAGAACAGTGTAGTAGTTCCAGTTGGAAGAACTGGCCATTGCCCTGAAGCTCAGAGATGGACATTAATAACTAGCACTGCCTAAATACCAAATATGAACATTAATCAGACTTTTACTCAGCAACAGAGAAGGCCAAAGGTCCTACCAAGACAGCTGGCAGGTGGTACACGAGAACCCTAAGCCTGGCAAAGGTTGCAGGCAGGCAGTTAGCATCTGTGATATCTGATACCTGGTGTTTATTAGAACAGGAACTGCTAATTTATTTCCTTCTCTCTTTTTTGAATGTTGTTGTTTTCTGAATTGGTCTCTACATGTTTTCATTCTTATTCAAGCATTACAGTCATGCACAGATACTGCCAGATGATGGAACATTTACAGTCAGATCACAGACAATAGTTGTACACGCCAAGTCTAAATCTCTAGAGTCAGCAGTGACCTTTCAGAGACAACCTGACTATCTGAGTTTAAAATCTTGGGGGTTTTCTAAAGCTAACCTTACCTGGCTCTGATGTAAGGTGCTGACATTTCATCTGTCAAACCCCTTCTGGCTCAGTCCTGCATGCAATGTACGTCAGTTCCATGTCGCTGCCTCATCTGGTAGGGTTTCCAGCTCTCTCTGCACCTATTGATAGAACAAATGTCTATTTTACTCATCAATAAGCAGTACTTCTCACTTCTCATCACCTCATTGTTTGATGGTTTTATTCAGCAGCAGCTACAGGATTAACTAGACAATATTTGATTGAGACTTTTCAGAAATTAGGAATCCTTACAGTCTTTTATCTTCACACCAAAGCAGAGGTTCTGTGGCCTGCAGAGTTTCTTTCAATCCATGTGACCTATGTTCAAAATTGTAATCCTGAGGTTTAAAAGGCCATTGGAAGCAATGTGGTCTTTGGGGTTGTCTGAGCACATATACCATCTGTGAAAAAGGAAGACATAGGCCAGTCTCGAACAGGCCAAGAGAACTAGGGGCTGAGATGTTCAGAAATGGTTCAGGGTTCCCAGTTGCCCCTAAAAAGCAGCATCCAAATGCAGCTGCTACTGTCTCTTTGAAGAGAGGCTCTGCAAGGGCCTGTGCTGGAGTTTGAACCAAAGTGACTCCTGCATGCCAGGCTCTAGTTCCTCAGTCTTGGATGAAGAGGTCTTAATCACTGTCTCCAAGGAATGAACCTCAGTTCAATATATCAGGAGACCTGGGAAAGATGGGTTGTGCTTCTCCTTCCTTCAGCACAGAAACACATGTGGCAAAAGACCCCCAAAGCAGTGGCTCACTTCTTGCCCCAACTTCCAGAGAAGAAAGGAGACTCTTCCAGCTGCACCTGCCTGTACCATACATAGGCTCAGGGCAGATTAAGGATGAAATGTAAGTGTACAGGGTGATAGAACATAAGAAAAGATGTTACAGATCTCCTAATTCCTCTCCCTCCTCTGTTCTACCATGACCTGCACAAATAACACTAGAAGGAATGCTCAAGGATGAGATCTGAAGGAAGAACCAGTGGATTCTTCCACCCACTGAAGTGCCTCGATGTGGCATTTTGCACCTCTTGCACAGATTCCTCAGAGTATTGACAGAACTGGCTGTGAATTCTACTTTTGCCCACCTTAAGGATATCCAGCCATGAGCTGAAAATCATACACATCAGCAGGAGCCTCACTTTACAGTTTCCATTTTGCCTGGGACCACTGAAGCCACCAATTTGCTGAACTGGCCAAATTACTAACCTCTTAGAAAGAACAATAACAACAAAAAAAACCCCACCACAAAACAGAAAAGAGCATAACTGCTTCTCAAACATATAATGAGCTCTTGCAAGTACAGTGGCTTTGCTAATACTTTGTGGACTTAATGTCATCAGTGAGATAGTATTGTTACCAGGGAGAATATCTGCTTTCCTGACACTGAGATTTTGCTGATTACCCACAATGGGTGTCCAAAGAAGCCATGCAGTTCTCCTACAAGTAAGAAGTTGTTCACATGAAATCTACGTAATTTCTAAATGAATAACAGTATTTGTGAGACCCAATGTAAAAAAACTCCATTGCTACCTATAGGATTCACATTCTGTCATATGGAACTTGACCATCCTCTTGGGAAACACCTATCAGTCAGCCTTTACCTAGGGAGCCCTTCACTACGTTGTGACAGATCTAAGAGATGTCACTTACACAAGGTGAGATGACTTGCCAAAGCAGGGAACCTGTGGTAGAAGAGCAGTTCTGATGGGCTGCAGAAACAGCCAGTGCACAGATCAGTCCTGCAGCAAGCACGTGGTGAGGCTGGCATCAGAGAGGGCACAGGGACATCAGCTCCCCAGGACACCACACGAGCAGTGACAGCTCACATCGTACTGTCCAAAGACTGCAGTAAAAAAACACAACCTTAAGGACAAATAATTTATCTGCTGCCTGAAACTAGAAGACAAACTTGTTCTGTTCCTCTCAGCTTTGCTGACCTTTAGGGCAGCCCTGAGATACCGCAGTGACTAGGACTGGCTACCCCGGGGGTTTCCAGGTCTGGGGGTATTTACAGTGCCTGTCTAGTGCCTGCCCTCTCCTGACACACAGGCAGAATTACTGCCCTGCAGATCTGTCACAGGTAGGGCTGGGGCACCAGAGTCCATGTAGCAGAAGCACACACACGTGATTCGTGTAGAGCCACACGTGGGTTCCTCAGGCAAGTTCAATTCTCACCCCAAACCAAACAGGGCTTTGCAAAAACCCTCTGATCCTTCCTTTGAGCAGCACTAAGGACCCTGCAGCCTGCACTCACCAGAGCTCTGCCTCAGCCCATGGAACGAGTCACTCTCGCAGTCACCGCTCTGGGTTGTCTGCACAGCCCGGCCACCAAAAGGATCACAGAATTGTAGTGCCTGGAAGAGACCTTTAAGATCATCCAGTCCAACCATAAGCCCAACACTACCAATTCCAAAACCATGTCCCTGAGCACCTCATCTGCCTGTTTTTTAAATACCCCCAGGGAAGGTGACTCCACCACCTCCCTGGGCAGCCTGTTCCAATGCTTGACAATCCTTTCAGTGAAGTTTTTCCTCATCC
>NW_010310712.1:31884-32675 GCF_000700745.2 Antrostomus carolinensis
TCCTTTTCTCCAGGCTCAACACCCCCAGTTCCCTCAGCCGGGAACTCAGCACACTTGTGCTCCAGACCCTTCCCCAGCTCCGTTGCCCTTCTCTGGACACACTCCAGCCCCTCCATGTCCTTCTTGGACTGAGGGGCCCAAAAATGAACCCAGCACTCGAGGTGCAGTCTCACCAGTGCCCAGTTCAGGGAGAGGATCATTTCCCCAGTCCTACTGGCCACACTATTTTTGATACAAGCCAGGATGTTATTGGCCTTCTTGGCCACCTGGGCACACTGCTGGCTCACATTCAGCCAGCTATCGACCAGCACCCCCAGGGTCCTTTCCAGTGGGCATCTCTCCAGTCACAAAAGAGGTGACACCTCATAGACAATCCCATCGGAGCAGCAGCCAAGTAGTAACGTAACTGACATTTCATAGAGGGAAACCAAACCAGACAGAGACAAAACCCCCGAGTCCCTGACGCTACAAAGCCGTGTATTTCCTTTCCAGCTTAGCACCTGGCACGGCATCTATCAGCGGATGTGACCTTTCTTCAGGCTCTCATGGCAAACCTGAGTCACTCTGATGCATTTCTAAGTCACAGGAGAACGTGAAAAGAAAACGCAGGAGATAAAGGATCTGGGGTAGCCGCAGTAGCAGAAACTTGTCATATCTTAGCAGGGGAAAACAAAAAAAACCAAAAAAATTAAAAAAGACAAAGGAGGAAGTGAACTTAAAAAGCATAAACTTGCAGACCTGTGGGTTGTTTGGGGGTGAGGAATGGCTTGAGACAAGCTCCGAAGGGAAGG
>NW_010310713.1:0-6522 GCF_000700745.2 Antrostomus carolinensis
AGCCTCAACACCCTCCTTTCCCCACCCTCCCACCCTACTCGTAAAGGCAAATAAATGCAATGGATGCTCCAGGCATTCCTTGGCAAAATAAACATCTGAAGAACCACGTTATGTTTAAAAACAAATACGAAAGGAAAGAAGAAAAAAAAAAAATAAAATAAAATGAAAAAAAAAAGCAGCAAACCAAACCCTGTAAATATTTAGAAAGAGGATATTAAAAAAAGTAACAACCCGAGTGTTTGGAGCTGTGAGCTCAAAAGCTTCAAAGGATTTCTCTGCTACAACAGCTGTAGGAGCAGCTCACCTGCCAGCAGAACAGCCTCTTCATTCTTAAAATCTTTAATATGGTTGCTAGTAAAATCTGGGTTACCTGAATGGTTTTTTCCCCCACGTGAGCTCGCTCAAAGGTGAAGAGTACTCCAACTAAATCACACAACATATGTAAGGGTGGCTGGGTCAGATGGTTGCAGCCATCCTGAAAATAATTGGATTTCTTTCACAGATCAGGATGATAAAAAAAAATCCAGGAATTCAACTGTTGTTTTCAATGTATTTAATTTAATTTTAAGAGGTGCTGCTTGGTTAAAGCATCTCATTTAAAAACCTCCCAACGTTTTCTACTTCGTACTGCTTCCACTGCAAAGGAGAAATTGGTCCCAGAATGGAATGCAAGTATTTTTTCCCAGAGATGCCTCACCTAGAGCACCAGGTTATTCCTGGGAAGGTGCCCAAGTCCCTTCTTGGACCAGCTCAAATTCTCATGCTGCTATCCAAAGTTTAAGCTGATAACATGGATTTTAGGACTCTGCCTTGGTCATGTTGCCTCCCAAGCCGGCTTTCCTCACTGCTGGGCAGCCAACATGCAACAGGTTGGGTTGGGTTGGGTTAGGTTGAGTTGCTTTGGGTTGGGCTGGGTTGAGTTGGACTGGGTTGGGTGATGGAGCCCTGGGACAGGCTGCCCAGAGAGAGTGTGGAGTCTCCATCTCTGGAGATGTTCAAAACCCACCTGGACACTTTCCTGTGTAACCTGGTGTAGGTGCTTTGGCAGGGGGGTTGGACTGGATGATCTCCTGAGGTCCCTTCTAACCCCCCACCACTCTGTGATTCTGTGGTTCTCCATTTTTTTTCTCATCACCTTCACTTACAAGTTCCCCTGCGCCGGCGCTGCTGGAACACGGCTCGATGGGACAACTGGAACCCCAAAAAACATTTTTTATTAGCGTAAGGTGCTGTAAAACCCAGCTAGGAACAATGATGGGAGACAGCACTTGTGCTGAAGAGACCCATCATCCACGTGGATGGAATAAAACCAAGATTATCCAACACCCTGATCCCTCCCGGCCTCGTTTCTGCCCATCTTTGCCGCTGTTTTCAAACCAACGGTGTAATTAGCCACCGGTAATAAACTGGGGCTGTAACCCGTGTGTACCTCCTGAGCAGCTCAGGGAGCACAAACCAACCTGAGTCACCAGGTTTAAATTTAAAATTTTCTGGAGAACTTCCTGTTTATGGTTCTCTAGTTTGGACCAATATAATTTTAGGTTGTTAACCCTTTCCAGTTCTTGTGGCAGACCCCGGCAGCTGTGAATCACGCTTCTTTTATAAACAAACACTTGTCTGGTGTATAATTATCCCTGTCAATAACTGGGTGTGTGATGCTTTACAGGAAGAAAGCAACAAAAAAAAAAGAAAAAAGAAAAAAAAAGGATTTTTTTCTTTGTGTTTTTCTACATGGGTCAAATATAAACTCAAATGAGGCACCTCCCTTAGTCTCACAGGCACAGGCTGTCCCATCCGCAGCCAGGTGCTGTCACTTGATGTTTTTGGAAGTGATGGCATCAACCTATCTCAGTGGAAGGAGGAGAAAAAGATGTGATCTTCAACCAGTTAACCCAAGAAAAACCAGTTTGCATGATGGGAGCTGCTGGGCAGCATGGGAGCGAGCGCAGGGTTCATACTGGAGCTAGGCTGGTTCCTAGCGGGAAAGCACAATTAAAAGGGTAATTAAAGCATTACCTGAGCACAACCTTCCCCTCTCCCTTGTCTGGCCAAGGTGGGTTATTTAGAGAAGGATTCCTGATCGTCATTGTCCACTGGTGAGTTGGGTTAAATCAAGATAATTCTGGTAATAAAAGAGGGATGAGGGGACCAGGCAGGACAAAGCTGTGGGTCAGGATCAGTCGGGTGCTGCACAGCACAGGCAGCAGCTGAGGGGAAGGAAGTGGGGAGCACAGGGGATCCCATCCTGTCCCATTTCCCACACTGCAGAGGGGAAGGAAAAAATAATAATAATAATAATAATAAATAATAATAAAAATAATAAAAAAATCTACTTTCTTACAGAACAAAAGAAAGTCATGGGAGCGCTTCACAACACCGCAAATATACTTTGAAGCAGTAAATATCTCTATTATCATTGTGATGCCAGTTGGCTAATTATGTCTGTCTCGGTAAAACCTCTAAAAAAATAACCCCGTGCAAGTTATGTCTATTCACCTTCTTTTTTTTTTTTTCCTTGTTTGGTTTTTTTTTTGGTTGCTATTTTACAATTTAAGATAATCTCCCTTGTTTCTGAATCTTTACCTTTTAACACAGTTCTAGGGGGGGAGGGATGGAGGGTGGGGGAAAAAAATTAAAAAAAAAAAAGATGGTTAAGCAAGAATAAAAGGGTTGAAAATAAGGAAAGAAAAGTAAGGAAGAAAATAAAAAATAAAGATGAGAGGTATGGATCTTATCTGAGCTTTTAGATAGATACACCCCGAGCCTCGAAACGCCACGGCAAGCTGCTGCTGGCACTGAGAATTTTTACCCCTCTCTGTGAGTCAGCGTCCCAGGCTGTGAAACAAGGAGGGAGAGGGGGGGACACATAACATGTGCCTGATACAGCAACGTTACAACCATTTGCTTAAAAATTAAAAAGAGTTTAGAAAATATACGATGGGCATGAGAATAACAAGTTGGGGAGAGGTGGGTTTGGGATCTTTTATTGCCGTGGATGAGCGGCGTGGCGTGGCACGGTGATCGGCGTCACCTCGAGAGCTGAGCACGGGTGGAAATACAGCAAAGGAAAAGCAGAAACGGTGCTTTTTTGCTTTTTTCTCTTTTGATCTCTCATTTCTGCTGAGCGAGAGAAAGCTGGGGTTGTGTTTGGGGTGTGAAATCCCTTGAAATCCTGTTCCTGAAGAGCGTGAGCGCGCTGAGTCACAGCCGGAGCGTTCTTACCCCAGTCCCTCCCGCACTACTGGGCTAGGGGAGCATCCCAGTCACTGGTCCAAACTGGTCATCTGCATCCCTCCCTGGGGAAGTCACCAGGAGTTTGGGAAAGTGGTGGGGTTCAGCTGGGAGGGAGGAGGGTGAAGTATTGCAGGAAGGGGGTGGGAAGAGTTTAAAGTAGGAAAAAAAGTGTGGGTGGAGAGAATCCTGCAAGCTTCTACTCGGGGATGCTCAGGAACCCCAGGGAGGGGAAGGTGGGAGAAGCTGTGGCTCATTTTCTCTGAAGTTTACCCAGCAATGTCATATATTTACTTGGCTTTTCCATGTACAAACCCAGGGCCACACACCAAAGCAGTTAATTCTCTTCTGGATGCACAGGAGAGTTGCAAACAAACCTCGTAGGCAGGGGAGGGAATAACAGTTCCATGAGGTCTGCGGGGAGACGGGAGTTTAAAACATGGAGCTCCCCCTCCCACTCTCCACCAGTCCCCTGAAACGAAGGCACGTAGGAATTACCAGCGTGAATCAGACTAAAACATTGCTAATTTAGGGAGGTGATGGTCCTTTTGTGGAGATGGACTGAGCAGGACATCAAAACTCAGCTCCATCCCCAGTTCTGAGCTGGTGATGGGGATACTGGGGAGCCCAGCCAGCGTTTGGAGTGTGGGAGGGGGATAAATGATGGGTGGATGGGACCCTTTCCCCTCCTGTAGCACCTTCCATCTGAACATCACTTTGCAACTCCTCATCAGGCCCCAAAAAACCCCTTGTAGATAAGAAAGGGATAAACACAGAGTGTTTTCACCCACAGCTGCCCCTGGGGACGCCGAGCCGCTCACTGCAGAACCAGGGGGTGGGGAGGGAAGGAAGGATGGATGGATGGATGGATGGACAGACAGATGGACAAGCAGCACGTGAGGGGACAGGGAGAGCTGGGCTGGGGTTAATCTTAGATTTAGGAAAAGTGCTGCCAAGTCTCTGGTGACCACACACCATCAAAATCAATATTTCTGCCACCAGCAGTGGTGGACACGAGTGGCCTCTGGCAGGGATCGGCGGGTCTCGGTGTGCTGTGAACTGGGGGTAATGACTGGTTTTTAACTGGTAACCAATCAGACCAGCAATTAAATTCATGTTTTGTGAGAAGTGCCCGTTTCCCGTGGAAAGTTTCAGGGGTTTTTTTTGGGGGGGTTTATTTTCATTAAAATATTGTTGTTTGTGTCAGCAAGCCAGCGCAGCCTGGATGTCCAACAGAGCTTTTCACTCTTTGATGCTTCCCGTGGAAAGTTTCAGGGTTTTTTTTTTGGGGGGGGTTTATTTTCATTAAAATGTTGCTGTTTGTGTCAGCAAGCCAGCGCAGACTGGATGTCCAACAGAGCTTTTCACTCTTTGAATTCCCACCAAAAATCTCAATTCTTTCACCAGAAAGAAACCTCTCCCTACCTGCAACCAGGAGGATGACACCCCAGCCTTCCACACTGTGAGAGGTGACCCCAACCAACCAATCAACCAACCAACCAACTAACCAAGGCTGGTCTTCCCAAAGATTATGGCACGTGGAGTGATGAGAGCTTCTATAAAACCATCCATTTATACCTGATCCTTCATGAAGCCCAAAACTACCCCTAAGCCACCCCAGAAACTCCCCCTGTGATAGTCGGGGCCCTTCCCCACGCTCTGCTCTGCTCAGTGCTGAGCCTCTCCCTGTGCCAAGCTCCTGCTTTGGGAGAGGACTTGGCTTGAGGTGGAATTGCAGTCAGGAGTCCTGCCCCTTCATGGGACTAGCTGCTATCCCAGAGGGATCAAAGCATTCCTGTAAACATCAACAGGAAGGTTGGGAACATCCCAGGAAGGATGTGAATGAGGAGATAATAACTTTCACTTTCTCATTGTCGTTATTGAGTGAATTTGTGTGAGTATCTCCACAGCTGGAGGGTGTTTCTCCTGCCCACGCTGTGCCTTCTGCACTCAGGTAAGCATCGCTACAACACGTCGGTGCTCGGAAAGAAGCTTTCTGTGATGTGATAGAGAAAAACCAAAGAAGCCTGAAAGTTCAAGGGCAGCCACAACCACCACCAGGAACTGTTAAAACAAGACTAATTATCTCATTAGTGTTCCTGAGTCCTAACAAGTGCTGAAAGCAGCCAGCACAGGACTCGAGGAGAGGCAACGTGGTGAAGGCAGGCAGAGCGCATGGTGCTGTACACGTGCAAACCCAACTCTGGGCACCTGAACCCACAGCTCTGATGACTTTGAGCTTCCTCAAAAATCATCAAAAACCACAAATCCATGGTTGTGTGGGCTGCCCCAGAACCAGGGGAGGGGGGCGGGGGGGGGGATCCCAGCCTTGCCCAGGTGAGAAAGGCAGGAAGGCAGACACGGGTTAGACATGAATCTCAGATGCTTCACTGTACTACACCGTGTCCATGGAAACTGCATGTCCCACCCTGCTCCCCCCCCTTTCCACCGCCTCGCAGGAACTCATAGCAACAGCTCCAAACACAGAGCGAAGGCAAAAAGAGGAAAGAATTATTCAAAAAGGATCACAAACAGCTTATGTCGAGGGAGACTCTGAGCCAAATACTGCTTTGGGTTTTCTCTTCGGTGGAGATGAGAGGGGAGGTCACGGGGTGGTGAGAGAAGCGACGTGGGATACGATCCCACCTGCGTTTCAACCCCTTCCCTCTGCACTTGGAGGTATTAAACCACAAAAGGAATGTCAGGGCAAGCCCCTGTAGCAAGGGAGAAGGGAAAAAATAAGATATAAATATCTATTTGATGTTGGTTTAGGTCAAGCCTGGGGAAACAAGGTCCCTTCCTCAACGTCAGGAGAGGAGAGCTCTGCCCGCAGACGGCGGGCGAGTTCTTGGGAGCAAAGGCTGGCTCGTATCTCTGCATCTTGCACAGAGCCAAGCACGGTGTCAGTGTTAAGCAAATCAAAAATAATGTCAGAATCTACTCTCCCACCCATTCCAAGATGAGCATGAAAAAAAAAATAAAATAAAATAAAATATAATGATATTTTACTCACCCATCAAAAGAAAATTACTCACGCCAGGCGCGTGGGCGAGCAGAATTTTGCAAGGCTGTTTTAAGGCCCTGACTATGCTACAAAAATATCCATTTTAAGCATGGTTGTGAAACAACGGTTGTGGCTCAACTAGAACACTGGTTTTTAGCTACCTGTACAAAGAAAACAGGAAAAAAAATTAAATAATAATAATAATAATTAAGAAATAACCACGTGCCAATCACGATCCGAGGACCATGCCGGGCACTGCGATCATAGAATCATAGAATGGTTTGGGT
>NW_010310714.1:0-4113 GCF_000700745.2 Antrostomus carolinensis
ACTGCCCTCACACAGAGACCACCCCCCAAAACCCCTCTGCAAACCACCAGACACTCCCCAAATATCCCTAAACCCCACAGAGACACCCTCTCCCCTCGAGTCCTGCTGCACTCCCACAAAGACCCCTGGAAATCCCTGTGCACCTCTCAGAGGTACATACTCCCCTGCCCCTCAAATTCCCCTGCACCCCACAGAGCCAACCCTCCTCCCCACCCTGTGCACATGCCCTGTGCACATGGGGACAGCCCTGGTCACACACACATGGACACATGTGCATACATGTGCACACACAGAAGGGGGTTCCAACCAGAGCATCCTCTTTTGGGGTGGGCATTCCCAGAGCAGAGGGCAGGACACGGGGGTCAGGGTGGTGACAGGGCAGGGACCAGGTGCTGTGAGGTCCCTGTCACACTGTGCCCTCTTGCCCCCAGGCCCAGGGCCACCGTCCCTCCCACACTGAAGCTCCTGGAACATATTAGGGACATCTCCAGGGGGATGACCATGGGGGTTCAATCACATCAACCCAACACTGATGGGGAACAAGGCTGAGCACTTCCAGATGCCACCCACAGGCTGTACCCAGCACCTGCCCTAGATGGGATGACATTGTCCCAGCGCACTGCGCATCACCATTCCCTTTGCTAGTGATGCCACTGGGTGCCTGGAGCTGGTGATGGGGGCTGTGGGTGCAGGAAGAAGGGATGGTCAAGCCAGCAGGTCCCCAGCTAGATGACATCCACCACTGGTGGGAAGCAAAGAAGCTTTACAGAAGTGTGGCTGTGGGTCTGGCTTCAGGAGCCCACAGCCCCACAGTGTCCCCAGCTGCTGGTGTCAGGGTAAGGATGTGTGCAGTGCAAGGGTGTGTATTCAGTTTCATTTTATTTCTCCCTTCTCTTGCACTAAAATCACCCAAGGGCACTGCGAAAACCAGGAAGGGAAAGGTACAGGGACACAAATGCTGGCAATTAGCACTGATGAAGGAAACTCGGTCAGCCACGCTAATTAACAGGGACACATGGGAGTGGGAACATGTTCACTGCAGCATGGTCAGGCAATGGAGGACTTCCTGAGCTGGGGTGATGAAAAAGGGTGGCCAACAGAGACAGAGCCCGAGTCACAGCCCTGAAAAAAAGGACACAAAGAGGGTGACGTGACTGAGTCCCCAGCAGCAGCTTGGACTGAATGACCCTCAGGGGATTAGATCCATTGCTCCCAGGAAGAGCATCTTGACCTTGGAAAGGAAGGGACAATCCTGGATGTGGGACAGGAGTGGGTGAGGTGGGGGGGTCTTTCACCTCCAGCCATGGGGGGACTGAGGGGCCCTCTGGCTGGAGCGGGACTGTGGGTTAGAGCCTGTGTGCTGGGTGCCAGCTGCTGAGGGGTGGGGGCGTGAGTGGCTCTATCCCCCCCCAAAACCAAGTGTGCAGGGGGTGTGCGTGTGTGCTCACCAGCAAATTTTGAGGTGGCTGTCGAGCAGAGAGGAGCTTGGGTCCAGGCTGGGGTATCTGCCAGGTGAGGGTCCACTCTGGGATGCTCCGAGCATCCCTCAACAACCAGGAGTATCCTTCTCCACCTTGGTCCCCTCCTGCTGCTGCTTAGCTCTGCTTCTCCTCCTCCTCCATCTCTTTTCCCCCTATTTTGAGAGCAGTTCAGCACCTCTCCCCTGCTCCTACTGTCCCTTGTCACCTTCCCAGGCACATCCATGGCATGGAAGCAGGAGAGCCCCAGGCTGCTCTGCAGCCAGAAGCCCTTGGTGATGCAGGAACAGGTCACAGGGTGCTGGTGACCCTGTTGTCCTTCCCCTGGGGACTGTCCCCAACTCACTGCCTGCTCCTGGCAGGGCTGGAGCCTGCAGGTGCTGCGGGTAGTGACAGCCCCATGTCACCAGCTTGCAGGGCCCTTGTTCACAGCAGTCATTTTTTGGCCAGTTGACCTTGAAAATCAAACCAACAACAGAAAAAAAAGAAAAAAAAAAAAAAAAAAAGAAAAAAGGGAAGGAATTGAGCAAACTCATTTTTCCACTGGATTTGTGAGCTGAACGGACCCGTGATGGCTGGACCCTGGGGAGGGCTGGGTGGGGTGCTGGCATCCCGCCCACTGACATGCTCCTTGGCATGAGGCTGCCATCACAGGCTGAGTCCCATCAGGCAGCTTCTCCAGCCATGACCTCAACCAACAAAGACTGAGAAAAAAAAATCATCAAAAAAAGCTGAATTTTCATGCAACTCCCTCTCACCCACTCCTTTAGGGTCCCTGAAGGCAGTGGGGAGGTTGTCCCACGTCTGACACAGACACTGGGAGCTGCAGGGTTAAGCGGGGCTTCATGCATTCCCCTGACAAGAGCCTGCAGTTGGATTTTGAGCCCTCACTGAGCAGAAGACACCCAGGGGAGCTGGCAGCAGCGGGGACTTCTCCCATAAATGCATCAGTGGGGAGGGCAGCTGATGCCATCAAAAAGCATTTAGAAAACTTGGTGTTTGAGACATAAAAGGTCTAAAAGGGACTCACTGGTGCAGCAGGTGTGAATGATCCGGGCGAGGCAAGCTGGTGTCCATAGCAAAGTGGTGGGGAAGCCCTTCCTGCAGCCCATGCGTCTGGCTCCCCACCAGCCCCTCGTCCTACCATCCCCCTGGGATTTTATTTCCCCCTCACGCAGCCGGCTCCTCTCACAGCCTCACATGCCTGGGACGGGGAACGAGAGGTGTTTCACCATCCTCCGCATCCCTTCCTGCTCCATAAATCCTCTTCCCATCACTTTGATTTTTTTTTCCCCAGCTTAAGCCCAGCATTTGATTCCGTGGAGATGGAATAAAATATGCCTTTTGCTGGGTGAAACCTTGTGACTGTGGTGAAGGAGAAGGTGGAGGAAGGGCACTACCTGACCTTTGCCAGTCCCACGGGAGCTTGATGGCTGCCATCCATCGCGTGGAGGAGCAAGGCCAGCCCTCAGCCACTCTCTGGGCAAAATAGGATGCAGTGGAATTGACCTCGTGGTGGCCTCTGCCACATAGTGGTATGAGCTGCTTGGAGCTCACTCTGTCTGTCTGTCCATCCTCCCCATTGGGCAGAACTCTCACCTTGGCCATGCTGGTGGCTGGATGCTGAAGGAGTTTGGCCCTGGGGAGCCGATGGCAGCTGCAGTCAAGACCTGAAGTCACAGAACCGGGAGAGTGGAGGGTGGGGAGGGGCAGGTGGGGGAAGGAGAGGGATGCCAGGCAAGACGAAGGTCACTGGGCAGAGTAGGGAGATGCTGTGGGCACTCCCATTGGGCCACGGTGTGGCAGGAGGGGCTCAGCTCTGAGGGGACAACACTGCTGTCTTCTCCTGGAGCCCACACGCTCCACCGGAACTTGCTGGGACCCTTGTGGTGCTGCGAGTAGGACCTGCCAGAGTCACCGTCACTGAGCTCCTGGTGGAGGAGCTGGCTCATACGCTTGTCCCTGGGGTCTGATGCTACTTCTGCAGTCAGGAACATCCCTCCACTGCTCCAGAGCCCAGTGCTGGACCCCACAAACCCACCCCTGGGGGTCCCTGGGGGCACACAGCCAGGCAGGACTCATTCCCGCATAGATGCACCCAACGCATGTCGGTCCTCAGGGAGTTTGGGCAGGGGCAGTGCTTTGAGAAACCTCCAGACAGAACGAAAGAAGCCAAGGAAAGCCACTCATGGCCCAAATGTCCCTCTGGCAGCACAGACGGAGCAATGGGCAGGGGCTGCCCGTGCCCAGCACTGCCTGCCCAACGCTTCTCCCTTTGGCACACACCGAAGTGGCCGTGCCCAGCGTGGAGGGGTTTTGGCACTTTCTCCACTCAAATGAGCAGCGATGGTGAACCAAACCACCCAGGGCGTTGCCACAGCTGCTGAGAGCAGGAAGAGGACCGAAGACAGCCGTGTTGGGGCATATCCCCCTTGCAGGGAAGAGGGACATGGGTGACATGGTACCAGGGACCTCCCACTGGCTGAGATTTGGAAGCCGCTGCCAATTTTGAACAGGGGAGCAGAGACACATCCCAGGGACCTCCTCTCCTCTCCCACAGGGCTCATGACACATGGGATTTGGGGGGAGCCCTCCTGGGTGAAACACAACTGACACAACCCTATTGGTGCGGGGA
>NW_010310714.1:4137-7137 GCF_000700745.2 Antrostomus carolinensis
GAGGGTAAGGACCCCCCCCCCATGCCCCCCTGGCTCCGAAGGGCTTTGGAGAGCAGTACCCACGACTTGTCTGGTGGCAGCTGCACAACTGGTCCCCAGGATGTGCATGCATGCCAGGGCTTTGGGGTGCAGACCCTGCCATCATCCCCATCACCTTCAGACCAGGGCACAGCCAGGGCAGTCCCCATGAGCTGTGATGGGGCAACAGAGGGGCTTGGACCCCCTCCCCAGAGATAAAGAGAGAAGGAGGGTCCTTGTGCTGCTGAGGGAGACAGGACAGGCGCCAGGGAGGGAGGGCAGCCAGATGGGAGGAGAGGAAGAGACAGACAAAGGAAGATGCAGACAAAGCTGCTTTGTGTGTGGCAGCATCGGGCGGGGGAGGATAAAGGGATATATGGGTGCCAGATGGGGGAGGGGCTGGGCTGGCTCCCTCCAACCCCAAAGTGGGGTTCACGAGACAGTCCACTGGGACATGGAAAAAATATATTTTTTGTACCATTAATAAAATAATATTTTTAAATAGTCCTTTTTTCATCTCTCCCCCATCCTTTTTAAATTTCTGGTTTAGTTTGTGTTTTATAATGTACCTTAGCCCAGTAAGTGTCAGTAATTTATAAACCTATAAATATATCATGGGGATGCAATCAAAAAATGTGGAGCCCGCTGCTCTACACGATGCTGGCGGGGGCCTCATGTTGTTAGAAAGCAGATCCCCCTCATACTGCTGCAGCACCCCAGGGTGATGAGACACTTCTTCCCCCCGCAGCCCATGAGGTCTCTGCTGGCCTCTGCAGAGCTTTGGGGTGTCCCCACACCCTGACTGAGCATCAGCCCCATGGCCTCTCCAAGGCCACCCAGCCTGGCTTTCCTCCATCCCCCTGCTCCCTCTGGTCAGGCCCAGCATCACTTTTAGACAATTATTTTATCATGGCTCTTTTTTCACCATTTCCGCAGGACGGTGTAGGTGCATTGAGCCATGGGGTGCCCTGGAGACCCCAGTCCCCACCCCACTTCCCCAATTCAGAGCTCCCATTCCCAAGTGAACAACTTGTCATTGCTGAGCTCATCAAAAAGCTGCTAAAAAAACCTCCTGAGATTTGACACAAACTAGGGCAATAATCAGGTCTCTGCCCTCATTTTTAAATTACACTGGCATTCCCCTGTGTGTCCATGCCCATGGGGACCAGTTCCTGAAAGCCCTGTGAAGCCAGCACCAGCCCTGTCCCAGACCTGCTGCAGCAACAGGGACACCTGGAAGAGAAAAGGGGGCTGGCGAAGAGGCAGGGACATTTTAGGACACAGGCCTGGCTTGTGGCCATGTGCCCCCGCAAGACTCTGAGTGTGGAGGGATGGGGAAGGCACAGAGGAGGATGGAGGATGAGATGCTGGTGGCAGCTTCCTGCAGCAGGAGGGGCTGGAGCAGCTCCAGGGGTTACCAATGACCTCCTTGGTGATGTCCCACCACCACTTTTCTAAACCTGCGTTGGCAGGGAGGGGAGCGGGGGCTGTTCCCCACTACGGGCTGGGGGAAAGGCAGGAGGGGATGGGGGCTGAGCGCAGGGGAGATTCAGATGCTCCATGGGGTACTGACCATGAGATGCCAGTTTCTGGCAACCTTCATTTGGCCCCAGGACGAGGAACACAGCCCTGTTGTCCATGTGCAAAGGACGCAGCCTTTTGCTCTCGGCTCCAGACACATGTACAGAACCAGGCATAAGGACAAACTCCTCCTGTGCCACCAAGTCAGGGCCACCAGCACGTGGCAAAGCATTTATCCCTCCGACGTGGCCATCTGGGAGAAAGTGTCCTTCATCCCAGCAGAACAGCAGGGAACTGCAGCTTGGCTGATTTCTGGATGGGTCGACTTCAAAAGCAAGCCAGTAGCCAGGCTGGTGCTGCTTATGCAAGATAAAGGGCAGGAGGACCCCTCCTCAGGGTCACCAGGAGGGACACTGCTAGCACAGAGCTGCCACACAGGTATGTACACCTTTGGGGACAAGAATGGATGGAGCAGTGTGACCAGGGTTCTGCTCATTATTTTATCCCCAGGGAATATCCACCACAGCAAGTATTTGGATGACAAGGGTGGCACCTGTCCTCACCACCTTCCCATCCACCCAGCTTGCAGCCCAGGTGACATTTGGGCAGTGGGGACATCTCCATCCCCCAGACCCCACTCCATGTCCGGGCTCTCAGCCATCAGGCCAGGTTTGCCAAGGTGGATTTTCTGTGCAGGGAACAGGACCTGCTGCCTCCTGCCAGGCCTCAGTGCCATCACCGAGCCCATGATGCCGCACCACCTCCTCAGCAGCCCACACCAGCCCGGACAAGGTTCCTGCTCAGTGTCACAAGATTCCAGGTGCACCTCCACACCAGCAAAGTGATGATTCAGAGGCAAAGAAAGTCAAGATCATATTTTTGTACCAAAAATAATGTTTATTTCTCCATCTTTTGTACATACAAACTGTCACGATGTCACAGTGCTACCACAGCATCACTTGCCCACAGCTGCAGAGCCATGAAAAAAGGCTTTATATTGAGGGGACCATTACAAGGTAATAAAAGCTCTTGGGCAAAGCTCCAGGCTGGCCCGGGTACAGCTCACGTATCCTGACTTCTCTTTCATTTCACAGCTTTCTGGGGCTGCTAAATGCAGCTCCAGGCATTGGGGTGCACAAAGGCAGCTCCTTCCTGTGCAGGCAGCCATCAGCCTGGCAGAGCCCATCGCCACCCTGATGCCAGGGTGACACCACTCGTGGCCCTGCAAGGAGCCCTGTGATGCCCCAGGCATCAAGAAGGCAGAGGGGTTGACATCGAAATTGTCCTACCTGACCCTTCTGACTCCCTTATCCCTGGGGACACGGGGCTGGTTGATGCCAGGGGAAGGGGTCAAGTCTTGCTTCCAGTGGGCTCCTTGTTCAACAAGGTTTGATTGCAGGGAGTGCCCAAGCACAAACACAGGCTGGGCAGCGAATGGATGGAGAGCAGCCCTGAGGAGAA
>NW_010310715.1:0-13024 GCF_000700745.2 Antrostomus carolinensis
TAATAACAATAACAATAATAATAATAATAATGATGATGTTCAAAGGTCACTGTGGGCAGATCAGATAAAGAGCCCCAAGCATGGTGGCAGGTAGCCATCCACTCCTCTTACCTGGGCAGTTAGGTGGAAACAGTCCTGGGAGGAGGTTGTTTTCATGCAAAAGCAACTAATATTTCCAAGACCATTGTGCATTTTCAAGACTCAGAAGGGAATAGGATCAATTATTTTCCGTCTCTGAAGAGACCATAGATTTTTAAATATCTATATTAGTGCCCACATGCAGTGCTGTCAACACAACCACGACTTTTTTACTGCTTAAACTTTCCATCTCTCTATTTTGACAATACTCAATTTCTTTTTCCTTTTCCCTTCAAAACCAAGAACAAATAATGCATTTTATTATTATGGCTCTGGAAAACAATTAGCTTTTTGTAGCTTCCTAATTTCTATCATCTCAGCACTAATCAACAAAGTGGTGATATCACATTTTCACCTCCAATGCATAAAGATGGTCAGGCTCATTGTGTGTGACAGACTCATTCCATATGTATTTCTCTTTAGCAGCCCCGTTAATAGAGATAATAACGTGTGTTTGCATTTCTAGCATATGCTGTTTCTCTTCCCAGCTGATACCCTGGTACCCTCCATCGTGACAACTCTGCCAGTGGCTCAGGAAGCATGAAATCTTCAAGGGGCCACGGACGGTTGCTGTGAGCGTTGTTTGCATCGATGTACATGGCACAGTGGGAGAGTTTCCTGGGGAAATCGCTCACTTAGGGAGTAATTAATGTAAATCACTGCTCCACATGCTCATAGACACACTCGTTCTGCTTCCAGAAGCTCGTTGTACAAGGGGAAACTGCATAAAGAGACAGCCATGATCTGCTCTAAAAGGAATAAACTCAACACGTCCCAAACCCGAGTGGGACCTACAAAACCTTGGGGGAACGTAGGGTGTTGTGCATCCAGGAAAGCTGCAGCTTCTCTCTACAACATCCATTTGCTTAGTAAAGCTTTTGCCCCAGATAAATGGCTCTCTATTTAAAAAAAAAAAAATTGCTGAGGACTCATAATTACCATTGTCTGGGAGACAGACGAGACATGAAGAGTACTGCTTCGATCCACACTGGGAGGAGAGAAGCCCAGGCTGTTACTTCCAGGTCTGAAACCTTCACTGCTGAGCTCCTGGAGATCCCAAAGCTAGCAGGATGTGCTGCAGATTTACAATACAGAGCAGTTTGGGTACTTTGGGGGAAGGAGTGTCCCACCTTAAGCACATTTGTAATTTTCAGCCCATCCTCTTCATACCTCCAGGGTCAATATATTAAAATGCCCTGATCATTAGGTCTGGGTTATCACCTCTAGAAGTTGAAGGCTCTCAGAGGCTTTGTGCCTTCCAGAGGACCACACAGCTATGTGCAACATCAACTCTTGTTGGAGAGTAAATTGTGGTCCTGAAGAAGAAGGAACCTCACTGCGTACCCTAGATTGTACCATCTCCAAGGAGAAAGCAGTGTCAGGTGAATTACCAACACATCTGATCATAAAGCTCAGAGCAGAGTTTGTAAAAACGCCTCTCAGCACGTTTTCTGTGGTGATTCTTGTGTACATTTGTTATTTCAATCCATCTCCCATTATCCTGCATGTTAAATTTGCTACTGTTAACTAATCTGCTCCGTGTCAGATGAAAGTTAAGATAATAGGAATACTTAAATGTTCCATTTGATATAAAATTTTAGCTAAGACACAGTGAAATAGAAAAAAATGTGTGAAATAATTCACTTGACATTTCTCTACAGTTCATTTCCTTCCTTTTCATTTACTGGCATCTCATTTTCCCTGCAAATTCTCCCATCCGGGTTGTAAATCCTGCAAAATGTGATAGCAGTCAAAGATGACCCTTTCCAAATTATGTAGGTGACACAGAAACCCAAGTCTCGGGTTAAGAAGAGGGTTATAACTCCTCATTGAAAGTCCATTCAGGTTTCTAAGCTGGTTCTTTCCCATGGATGTTTTCAGCAAACTCTGATCTTCTGTATCTTCTGACAGAGTGTGCACAGTTACACACATTGTAGTGTACGAGTAGCTTGTACACATCCGAGCCACTCAATGCCTCAGCACGTTTGCAGATGATGTAAGACCTGGAGGAGTGGTTGATGCACCCATGGCTGGGCCATCAGCCAGAGGGACATGGACCAGCTGGAGACATGGACCAGCAAGAACCTCATGAAGCTCAACAAAGGGCAATGCTGAGTCCTGCCCCAGGGAGGAAAAACCCAACATGCCAGGAGGTGCTGGGGCTGACTGGCTGGAGAACAGCTCTGTGGAGAAGGACCTGGGGGTCTCAGTGGGCAGCAAACCGACCATGAACCAGCGAAACACCCTTGTGTTCCACAAGGCCACCATCATCCTGGGCTGTATGAGGCAGAGTGTTGCCAGCAGGTTGGAGCAGGCAATCCTTCCTTTCTGCTCACATCTGGAGCACTGGGACCATTTCTGGGCTCCCCAGGACAAGAGAGACAAGGACTTACTGGAGTTAGTCTGGTAAAGGGCCATGAAGATGATGAAAGGACTGAAGCAGGGAGATAGCTCATATGGTTCAACCTGGAGAAGAGATGGCTCAGGGGGTCATATCTGTGTCTACGGGCTGACTCGGGAAGTGGAGGAGTCCCCATCCCTGGAGGGATTTAAAAGCTGGGGTAGATGAGGTGCTCAGAGATCTGGTTTAGTAGGGGACAGGTACATTGGACTCGATGATCTCAAAGGTCTTTTCCAACCAAATGATTCTATGATTCTATAAATATCTGATGGGGGAGTGTAAAGAAGATGAGTCAGACCCTTCTCAGTGGCCCCCAATGACAGGACAGGAAACAGAAGGCACAAATTAAATTCCTGAAAAAGCTAAATACAAGTAAAACTTTTGGTTGTGAGGATGGTTGAACACTGAAGCTGAAAGCCCAGGGTGATCATGGGGTCTCCAACCTTGAGATGCTCAAATCTGCCTGGACATGTCCCTGTGCAAGCTGCTGTGGGGACCTGCTGGGAGCAGGGTGGGACAGAGACCCTTGAGCTCCCACCATCTGCATCCCCCCCCCTCCCATGGGTGTGTAGCTTTACAGTTCTTTGGATAAATGAGTAATAAATCAAGTTTAACTCAGTCCTTCAAGAGAAAATAACAATATACCCACCTCACTCGGTATGAAAAATTCATGTGCAGCCAGGAACCTGCTTTAAAAAGTAACTTCCATTATCAGCTATTCAGAGATATTATCCACCAGATTTTGCAGCCCTTCCCTCCCCCACGTGAACCGAGCACACAAATTGGCTCTGTAAAAGCTTCTTGGAAAACCACATTATAATTTTTTCTCATCATCCCATTATCAATATGAACTATGACAAATCGGATGGTATCTGGATATCCGGAGCACGTGGGCAATTTCTAATTGTTCCTGGAAGATGGCAAGCAAATTGATGCTACCCTTGACTTTGGGCTTTATTTTAATTTTATACCCAGCATTTTCCTTTTCCATTTAACAGGAACTTGATGGCAAAAGGAAAACAACACACACAAAAAAAAAATCAAACACCAGAACAAAACCAAAGTGTGATTCAGTGCAGTCTAGTCACTTATAATTTCCAGATGGTAGATTTGAGGGGGGATTTCTGTTTTGCCTCAATAATTGATATTTCCCATCCAACCCACACATCTTTTGTTGGAAAAGCTCCTTGAAATTCTATTAGAATACTTTTTAGCTTTCCAAAAATGAAAGGAGGTAAAACATAAGCCTAAGTAGTTGGCCTGACATAATTCAATCATTTATACCTCAGCTGTGTCTCAGAATGGGAAATGCAACCGTGGTATTTTTGTCAGAACCTTTGGGGTGTTTGGTGAAATTGGTTTCCATGTTAATTAAGATCAAGGCTAACTAACACCAATAATAACATCACTATGGTAATAAACTGCCACGTGTTGATGAGAGACTGACAGAAACATAAATGAGCAGTTCATCCAGTCAATGTGAATATATATATTTTTGATAGTATAAAGTAACTAGTAGAGGAGACAAGTTTAGGAAAGCAAACCCGACAAATATATGGTATCAAAGGCCCATCAAAACCAACCACCAGAACAAAACCAGAGTGTGATTCAATGCCATTAGTCACTTATAATCTCCAGATAGCAGATTTGAGGGGGGATTTCTGGTGGGAGACTGGTTCTTTCAATATGTTCTTATGGTTTTTTCAACATAATATTTTTACCACATAGTATGAATTTGGATTTTGCTGAAATAAAGATGTGACTTTCTGTGATAATCTCAGTGTGGATGTGAAATTTAAGGGAAAGAATTAATAATGTGTCATGACTAAACTCAGTCTAATGTAACCATCCTGGTTTTACTTTGAAGAAAACCTTTTTTTTTTTTTTTTAATTTAATTAAAAGTAGTTTTGATCAGTATTTTTTGGTCCAGCCTGCTGGTGATATGCCAGTATGAATTTACACTTCTGTTTTCACTCCTGTAAATCATCCAATTGCACACCAACCTTCAGCACCCAGAGCTATTTTTCTGCCCAGTGAATCTGAGATTTGTGCACTGGATGAGAAATAAATGAACTGCTGGGAATCTTGTATTGCTTAACAAACACGAGAGCCTTTCACATTACAGAAGCCAAGATCTCAAGAATAAAAAAAAAGTCCTTTTGTTTGCTATGGCATCTTTCCAACACATAACAAGATCTCTCGCCTACATCCGTAATTATTTCTCCTTCTGGACTACTGCAGCAGATGGGTGTATTAAATATCAACACAAACCTCAAGTCATATCACCACAACTGTGATGCGTGTTAGAGAAGAGAACAATTTGGGATGGTCATAGTGGATATTGCTCCTCACTTCCTGTGTGTGCCTAACTGGAGATGTGGGCTCTGGTTTGCAGGTGGGTCTGGTACTCACCTGGATATAAAATTAGCACTGACAAAGCCACATCACTCCTGTAAGAGGGCTTGGGAGAGGCTGTGGAAGATGTTAGGGTAGCAGACCTTCAGGCTGCACAATGTTAGATATTATTAACCCAGAAAAATGTCTCTGTTCAGAGAGTTAATCCCCAAACTAAGAACCAGGGTTATTGTTGGAACTGCAAATAGCTCCAAAGCAGAGTCCCCTGGTAACAGCAGGCTTCATGAGCTGCTGGTGAAGTCTCTCAGTGGGCACAGGGAGAACTGGGCAAAGATGGTCCTGCCCCTGTGCTGGGCTCTGGTGGGGCACAGTGCGCTTGTGTCACCCACGGATCTTCTCCTCACTACTAACTACTACACTTCTCCCCTGCACTTGCAAACTACCCAAACCCAATGTCCTTGTACCTCATCAACATTCTTCTCATAAAAAATCCCACACTGAAACCAAAACACTGTGCTTTCTAGCTACTGAGAAGAAAATTAACTCTATCCTAGCAAAACCAGGACAACCAGGACTCCCAAATCCCCACTCCAGTCCATGTCAGGGCAGGTTGGTGCTGCTGCCACACTCTGCCATGAGCATTGCAGGATGGCAGGGATGACCTGGAGTCTCCATCTCTGGAGATGTTCAAACCCACCTGGACACTTTCCTGTGCAACCTGGTGTAGGGCACCTGCTTTGGCAGGGGGGGTGGGCGGGAAAAACTTTGGCAGGGGGGTTGGACTGGATGATCTCCTGAGGTCCCTTCCAACCCCACCATTCTGTGTGATTCTGTGTGATCAACACACTGGGTGTTTCTGCCATGGGCAGCAATGCTCACTGTTATTTCACAACAGAAAGCTCTTACACCAGAGATGGAAACCAGTCCCGAGAGCAAAACCTCTGCCTGTGATATCCCTCCCAGAGCATCAGGCTGGATTTGTGAGCCACCCATGGCTACAGCAAACCTTCGGGTGGTCTGCAGCAACACTGCTGCTTACTCTCCAGAAATTAATAAAGAAGTCAATCAGTATCAATTCAGGAGCTCAGGATGGACATTTCCAAAAGCAGAGTGGCAAACAGAAGAATGAGAGAAGCCCAAGGCAGCTTCTTCACAGATAAGCATGGACATATAGTGCAGACCCTTCACCCCTTCATTGGCACTTGCCCACCCTGATGTCCCCATGGCTCAGCCAACCTCTCAGGATCCAGCTCTTCCAAACCCTTAGAGCCTGGCTTGTGATTTCATTTTGGCTTCAACTAAACTGAAAGCAAGACAGTTGTCTTAAACTCTTTCTTTACTGAAACTCTTTCTTTACTAAATCTTATGAACAGCAAATGACTGCAATCCTCTCATCTGCTCCCTACAGAGTCTGCTAACTCTTCTCCAGAACATAAACCAAAACATGGGCAGAAAACACTGCTTAGAAATCCCTTCACTTGTCAAACAGAAAAGCTCCTAACCCAGGCAATGCCTTTAAAACACCTTTATAAGTCAATTAATATCTGTTTATGAGGGAATGAAGCAATGAAGTTACAAGCTGGTCTGTAACTCATCAGAAATTAATCAGAAAGTCAGGAAAAAATGCTTTTGGACAAGTTCAGGAAAAAAAATGTTGGTTTATAGAAATTAATAGGTTTTTTGTTGTCTTTTTCTCTTGTTTTATTTATCCCTTGCCAAGGCAACCAGTCTTTTGTTAGTATATTATGGCACGTCATCCTTGCTGCCAGCTGCCCTGACCTCTCAGGCTATAGGGCTGCTCCTGCCCGGGGGCTCCTGCCAGCATGTTTATGTTTTATATACATCTCTGTGTTTCCACAAACATCTGATAACTTCAGTTCAAAGAACTCTCTTCAGTAAGCAAAATGCACTACATTTGCTAGCTGCATCAAGATAACACACCATCAAAAGAAAGTCACGCTCCACGTGATGTACCAACAATTACCAAGGGGTTAATTTTCCTATCAAGCAACAACCATGGTGTGCCAGGGTTCAGTTATGGCAAGAGTGGTTGTCCACAGCTCCAGCAGTTCATATACAGCCCCAAAAAGTTGTGGGAAAACCCTCCTTTGGTCATTTCCAAAAAAAAACCAAAAAAAAGGAAAACCACCACCAAAAACCATTTTGCAGATGACAACCAAACCCAAAAGAGCTGGTTAGTAGACACTTATTAAACATGAGGGTCACTGGATGATCAAGGTCTAAACATCTGCAATAAATAATTTGAGTAGCTTTACTTTTTATGATTCTCCTTTCCCCACTACTAATTGCAAGCTTCCCATTAGCTTTAATTACAGCTACTGAACATTCAGCAATCATGCAATATTTATCAATCTAGCTGCAATGACCCCTAGATGTTTTTCCTGAGATATGGCTAATTTGGTGTAGTATTGGAAATGTGCCTTTTTCAGTACAAGGAATATGTGAGAAATCATTAAAAATCTGAGAAGGGAGTGATTGAATAATAAACACATCTATAAAATTCTTCAAAAGCTTTGTGCTAAAGCCAGCAAGTGTGCTGGGCCTTCTTCTATCCTCCTCCATTCCTTGCAACGACAATGGGATCTCCCAGCCACAACGAGGGCAATAATTAGCTCAAACAGCCCTTTGCCTCATTGGCTGTGGGCATTAATCAACTCTAATCCCATTCCCATTTTTCTCCATTTTGTGGCACAGATGGGGATCTCATGGAGTCACAGCACTCTGCCTAGACAAGTGCTACCCACGGGTCGGGCTGTTTGGAATAAAATGCTTACAATAGAGATGATGATAACTGCCACTATGATGAGGTAACAGCACATTTAATGGGAGCTCCTGTGTGGTTTCCCACCAGATCCCCTCCTTCAGCAGTGTTTGCACTTGGAGCCAAAGCTGCTGCCCCACTGAACCATCATCAAGATGAGCTGTCTGGAGAAACACGGCTGAGATGCCCCCCATCAAATGCCCCACAGTCCAATAGGAAATTAATCAATATGCTATAGATTATCCTATTTATTTCATGCTCTATATGTTCCACTATAGACACTTCTCACATTTTCACAGAGTCACAGAACTGCCTGGACTGGAAAAGTCCTTTAAGCTCATTGAGTCCAACCATGAACCCAACACTAACAAGTCCCTGACTAACCCATGTCCCTCAGCACTATGTCTACACGACTCTTAAGTCTACATGACTTTTGCAAAGCCAGGACACAGCAGCACCTCCTGAAGCAGAAAAGTGACCGTGTGAAGCACACACACCCATTTCATGCACCTTCTGCCCCAGCTGAAGGCATCTAAACTCATCAAGTACCTCCCTGTTAAACAAGACCCCCAGCTCATCTTCTCCCAGAAGGCTCAAGGGAACACTGTTTTCCAATAAAATCACCCCAAAGAAGAAGAAATACCTGCCAGAGACCATAAAGGACTATTCCAGAAATGATAATAAGCACTATAAATTAGTCCTGTATTTTTTGGCACTTAAGAGCGTATATCAGAGCTATGGGTTTCAACAGCCTTTAGAATGTCCTTACAGCTTGCAGTGGATTTTTAGTGGTAGGTACTACGTTAAAAAAAAATAAATCTGGTACACACAATGATTATTTGGCATAAAAGCTCATCCTTTTAATTTATCTACTACAATTTATCCTGTTTGTTCTTTCATAGCCTTTTTTCTAACCTACTGAAGAACATGCTCGCTGGAATTACCACCCTCTTACCTTTAAATCAGTTGGCTTAATTCATTATGTTACAGAGTAAGATAGTGGCACTAATAATGTTTTCCAGTTTAAAGATAAATATATTTACCCCCAAAAACATAGACACGTAGGAAGCACATGAGCAAGCTGCTGGTTTTGAAGTTGGAGACAAAAAAAATAAAAAGAATACTGGAGTCAAAGGCAAATCTCCACACAAAAGAGCTTTTTGAGCTATGTCTTGACCCAAAGGAGGCTACAGAAGTGGGAGATAAGGCTATTTCTTTTTTGATTCTTCAAGAAAAATGAGACTTTTATGTTCTCTGGAATAAACACACATTTCTACCAGAAATGCCTAATGCTGTGACCCATTTCCCATCCTGACTGTGAGCAGCTCTGGCAGCAGGGAGCTCTGACACCCCGTTCCCACCCAAAGAGGTCACACGGCATCTCCAGGATTTCCACAAACTTGGACCGTGATGTTTTGTTGCTTCAAAACTCATATTTTGCTTAAATAAAAATGTTCTAAGGCCACAGAAGAAGTTTCAAAGTTCAAGTTGAAATGGCTTTGAAGAGCTACGGGAAGATTCAGCTGACTGCATTCAGAATGAATTGCATTATTTTAAAGGTAATTCATGCCAAGTTAGTCTGCTATTTATTTATGTCCTACAAATTCATCAACATTTAGAATCATAGACTCATAGACTGGTCTGGGTTGGATGGGACCTTTAAAGCTCATCCAGTCCCAACCCCCCTGCCAGCAGCAGGGACACCTTCCAGTAGACCAGGTTGCTCAAAGCCTCATCCAACCTGGCCTTCAACACTTCCAGGGAGGAGCAGCCACAGCTTCTCTGGCCAACCTGTGCAAACCTGCTATGGTTCTGTCCCAAAAACAGACCCAATTTGCATGTTTGGTAGATCAGACACTTCAAACCTGGTTCCCTTTCCTATTACTTGGAGGGCAAGCCAGCCAAGGTGTCGAGCAGAGACATTTCTCCTGGGAATGCTCTTGGTTCAGGGTTTCAGAGCTGATTTTAAGCCAGAGGCCAAAGTGCTTGGGTCCATTTTCTTACCTTTGTGACCAAATCAATGCAGTTGGTTGCATAAATAATGAGCTTCCTGGTGAAAACATTCATTTCTTCAACGTCCAAGCAGACAGCTAGAAGACAAGGTAAATAACATAATTCTGTTTTCTACCAATGATAACTTAAGAAAATACGAGAGTCATGTATGATGACAGTGCTCTCTGTCTGTAGATTGAGCCTTGGTAGGAGACTGAAGGTACAGGAGGAGATTATAGTAAGAGAGAAACTTTATAATAATCAAGATAATGGGATTTAAGTGTCTAACAAGGACATTCTTATTAGCTGTTGCTTCCTAATCATGAAGTACTGTGCAACCAGTGCAATCAGGAACCTGCAGGGTGGAAACACAGACACAACAGGCTTTGGTAAAGATAGCCAGAAATGAGAAGTTGAGAAGGGTATCTAAGGAAATTTAATGTAGTTTTAAATAATATATTGAACTGATCTTGCACTCACAGACATCAAAGTTTCCTCCATCTCCAAAGCGTGAAACTTGCTCTATCAGAGTGTTTAAATCAGGTGAGAAAATATCCCTGTTTGATGTCGTTGTTATTACTTCTTCAATTTTGTTTGCCCAGGGAAGTAAGATATGTATCTTAAAAAAACTCCATAAAAACAGTCTCTGGTAGAGAGCAGGACAGCCAAGCAGCCACGGTTCATAAACATTTGTGATGTGTTAATCAAACCTAGACAAACCTTCCCTCTAAACACGCAGGTAACCACATAAACAACTTGTCAGCGTTGACATAAAAATATATGATTTAGCTGTTATTAATGGGTATGAATTGTCGTGTTTAAGCTGATTGCTAAACACACAAAAAATATGAGATCTGGCTGTGTCACTGTAGGTGTGCACACGGCTAGCTGGCAGAAAAGGGCAGGTTAAAGATTGCATCCCAGATAAAAACACAGTCCTGTCAGATCAGTGCCATTTGTCTAAGAATAAGAATAACACTGCCAAACAGATATCAGGAAGAAAACTCATTAAGCATCATTGAAAGTCAGGATGTCCCCTCTAGCTAAGAAAAGTTATTAGTCTGACAAATGTCAAGTACTAATCTCCAACTAATGGGATTTAATTTTACGAATTGTTTTCATAAATATTCTAAAATCTCTTCAGAGAGACATATTATATAGTTCCATATCCTTTGAATTCATAAAAATACTTTAGCATAGAACAGAAGTAATTCATTGCTATAATTTTATTTATATTTTACTTGTTTGTGTGTTAATCCACAGTGTCCAGAGCTCTGTGTTTGCCTCAGCCCCAGTCAGACACCGCAGCTTGTGGGAGATGAGCAAAGCAGGAACAGTCAAAATACTGCTGCCAGAACCCCCTGCCTTAGATAACACCCACCAAACTCTGATATTTTATCTCTGCTGTGAGACAGTATTTCAGGACTGTAGTTTCAGAAGATACATTGCTTTCTCACCTCTTTTTGAAGGGAGCCAAGGAGGGGAGCATTGGATTTCCCATGGCTTTCATGCAAGCTGTCATGCTCCACAAGAGACTTCTCTCTGTTCCCTTTTCCTCCTTCCAGCAAAAAAATAATGTTAGAAAGTGATTTTGGAAAGATATAGAAAGTACTTCAGAAGGCACAGGAAGGGAGAGCAAGAGACTGGGAGTTGTTGATTAATGTGATGTGTTTTGCTCCTAAGATGACTTTTGAGGGACAGCAGAAAGCTGTATCTCAGCCTGATGGAACCTGCACCCTCCTGCTACGTGCTCTCCCCCAACGAGGAGGTGGAGGAGGCTTTCAGCCTGTAGAGATGAACCCAAAACATTGTTTCTGCACTTTTTAATGAGTAAATGACACTGTTTATATTTCTCCATCATCTTTACTGCTTGCAGCATGTAGTCCTAAAGCACACGGTGAAAGACAGGGTTTGTATCTTCCATTGGAAGGAGGTTGGTAGACAGAAATAATGTGCTCAGCTAAGAAACCACAATGTTCAAACACCAGAACTCTGCTTGTCTCTTTTCAGTTCAGAAAAAATCAAATGGATGCTGCTGTGAGAGTAACTCTGGGTCTAACCCAACTTCCCCACCAAAACTCTTCTTTATATGACTTTGGAGAGATATACCCTACCCTTGCCTCCAGCTCTGAGGATGTTGGGTATATCTCTCCAAAGTCATATAAAGAAGAGTTTTGATGTACAGTTGTAAGGTTGTAGAGTTGATGGTATAAATGATAAAGAAATGAGCCCTCTGTCTCTTTTTGTTCTCCTACTAGTTCTAATTATACTTTATTTAAGGTCAATCTCGCCATCCCTGGGTCCCTGCCCCTGCCTGGCCCGTGCCCTGTCAGCCTGTACTGCTGGGCACAATGCCCATGGCATCTCTTGTGTCACCCTGCCCAAATCTCATCCTTTTGGTAACACCTGTTGAACTTTTTCAAAGCTCAGAAACCATTTCTGGGCACAGAAAGCATTTGTCAGGAATTTCTCTCTTCATGTGGGGGGAAGTTCAGATCTTGTCATAACATTTCTCAATCAGTTGTTGCATCCTTATGAAAGGAATTTCAGGTCCTGTGTAACGCGGGGAGGTATTCCGGCAGTAAATCAGATAGTACTGACCTGAATTTATTCCCTGATATCAACATGATCTGGAGTGTCATCTAAGCACCGAATTCCAACTCTTCATCACTCTACAGATTGCAGCACGATGGTGTTTTGGCATGATGGCATTTGTCATCAGCGCTGGCACGTTGGCCACAGGCACGTTTCCGAGCGGTGTCTGTGTTCAAGTCCCTTCTCTCTTCTGCCTGTCATAGAGAAAATAAAAACCAAAACATTTTCCCCACGGCAGCCTGTGTTTTCTAAAGGGAAGAGCATGTTATTTTATAACTAGAGCAACTGCAGAGCCAGTTCTGCCTCCTGCCTCTGTTCCATTTAATTGTGCAGTCATTTTACACACAGAGAAGGACAAAACAAATACCATCGTTATTAGCAGACAGTTCCTCCCATTTTACTCTGCCTCATTATACAAGAGCAGTCACACTCCTGATAACATAAAAGATTAAGTGCCAGAAGTTCAAAGAACTACATTTTATAAAAAGGAAAAAAAACCCACAGTAACTACCTTCTTTACCAACTAAAAGAGTTTTAACTAAAATTTGATGGGATGAGGAAACACCGTGGCTATGCAGAAGCTTCTGTAGGTGTCTATGAACCACGATGCAAATCAAATACAAAGAGGTGTTTTTCTGACCTGTTCTGCCTTCGTCCCTGGTGCACAGGGACTTCTCCTTTGGGTAGCCCTCAAAACTGAGCCCCAAGGCAGGAGGGCTTGAATTCTCACTCCTTGATATTTTTCTAAGGTCTCCTGAAT
>NW_010310716.1:0-2485 GCF_000700745.2 Antrostomus carolinensis
CACACCTTGGCTCTGGGAATCACAGAATCATGGAATGGTTTGGGTTGGAAGGGACCTTAAAGCTCATCCAGTCCCAACCCCCCTGCCAGCAGCAGGGACACCTTCCACTAGACCAGGTTGGGACTCAGAGCCCCGCTGGTAAATTGTCCCAGGTTTCACCCAGGCAGAGTTAGTCGGGACGAGCGGGGTGCTGATCCCCTCACAGGGATCTCCATGGAAGTCCCCAGTGTGCTTTGGAACAACTCATCCCTGTTTCTTTTCTGGAAGGACCCTCAGGGTGGATCTCCTGTCCCCATCCACGGAGCCCTCCATTGGGAAGCGCGTGGCTTACCTCGGGGCGTGCTTGCAAGGGAAACACCCCGGATTTGTGGGCTTCCACATGTACGTTACCCACCAGAATCAATATACTTCTAAAGATGTGACAAATCACCTTTTTGCTGCATATCCCTACTTTTAGCATCGATTAAGCCATCAAACAAATGGGAATATTGCAGAATTCAGCCAATGGTGTATTTGCAACACAGTTCACATTTTTAACATCATGTGATGTTTTTATCGAACACTGCTGGTTTTGAAATACAACACTAAATTATACAGCCCCTCGGTACTGTATATTTATCCTCTTCACAGCATCACAGAATGTCAGGGATTGGAAGGGACCTTGAAAGATCATCTAGTCCAATCCCCCTGCCAGAGCAGGAACCTAAATGAGATCACATAGAACTTCATATTTAACTGGCAACTACATTCTGCTAATGTTATAGGCTATACAGTAAATATTAAGGAATATTTTACTGTGAACGTCACCTTGGCAAAAACATTTTTTACAAATGGCTCTCTCGAGTCTGTCTTCCTCAGAGATTCTTAATAATTAAGAAAAGGTTAGGAGAGAGGTTAGGGAATACCTATGATTTGTTCTAAGATGAATGAATTAAAGTAGATAATCCTGAAAGTATATGTAAAACCTTCTAAGTGGGTTGGCTTTTAAATGATATCTTTTAGATCCTTCCCGCAGACTGGACTGCCTGAGGAATTCAGGCAGAACACCTGATTTCTGGGACCTAATTAAGAGAGCTAAACCTTTGGGAGCTTTTTGGATTTGTTGTTCATTACTCAATTTAACCTGTCTTTTGTTTTGTCTAAACTTCCATCGTTGATCACAGAGCAGCGACATTTTTTGTATGTCCAGTGTTCCTGGGGAGGGAAATGGTTTTTATGGTCTTTCTTGCAGGGCAGATTGCAAATACATGTTTGATCTGTGTGTGATCTATGTACAAAAGTATCAGGTGGCTGGTAGGACCTCTTCTGAAAACAACTGACTGTTGGGAGTTAAATTCAGATCTAAGTAGAGGGTTTTTTTTTTACCTTTCCTCTCCCCCTTCACTGGTCCATCCTAAGGATTAAATAACTTCAGGAAAAAAAAAAAATAATAATTTGGGGGGGTTTTTTGTGGAAAAACAAGGTGATTGGTATTACAGTCTGAAAAAATGTGGGCTTAAAGTAATCTCAAGCAGCATTCACACTAGCAATATGTACTTATCCAAGCAATACTTACTAGGACTGTTGCACAAATTGCAATATAATAAGAAAATGTTGACACCTGAGATGGGGATTTTACATTCTGAGCACCCAATCCACAGCGTGGTCCCACTCACACGTATCTGAGCAGTGATGCCCTCAATAATCACTAGTTTTCTTCTTAGTTCCAATCCAAAGCAGTGGAAGCGATTTTCCCAGTGGTAGCTAGAGAGTTGTTTGGATGGTGTCTCTGATGTTTTTGTTTGTTTCTGATCATTGTGACTGTAGAAACCACTGTACCTGCCTATGTGGGGTGACACCTGGAGAGGAGAGGAGAGGAGAGGAGAGGAGAGGAGAGGAGAGGAGAGGAGAGAAAAGAGAAGAGAAGAGAAGAGAAGAGAAGAGAAGAGAAGAGAAGAGAAGAGAAGAGAAGAGAAGAGAAGAGAAGAGAAGAGAAGAGAAGAAGAGGGTTTAAACATGTTTTTCTGCTGATAAAATTCCTCCTGAGTGTGTGACCTCCAGAGTAGGCAGCACAGTGTGTCCTCTCCATGCTCGGTGAGCTGAGCCTTCCAAGCTGTGCTGCCCAAGGTACATCCTGAGTTAATGCTGGGAATACTTCCTGGCTTCCGTTTCCCTCCACCAAAGTCCGCTGTGGTGCTTGCTTATTACTCACTGATTACTCTGAAGTGATTGTTTTCTGTCCAGAGGCTGCATTTACATTCATGTGCAGCTACAGAAAGGTTTAGGGAATTATATTTGCATGCAGGCAGATGTGTGTGAAAATAAGACAGGAGAGTGCCTGCTCCAGGAGGAGGGTCCATGAAATGGTGCACCATGAAATGGTGCAGCAAATCTCCCACTAAAGCTGTTTGTGTATTCTTCAGGTGATTGTGTTGTGGTTCTGTGTCCCCTGTAGTCACGAGGTATTTGCATAGATGCTTCCTTCCTTCTTCAAGACTGTTTCCTG
>NW_010310716.1:2530-27527 GCF_000700745.2 Antrostomus carolinensis
GGAGGGTTTTAGGACAAAGGGGAAAGGAACAAGAAAAAAAAAACAACAACCAAACAACTCCTCTACTTTCAAATCTAACTTGATGAGTTTCTGAAAGAAATAGAGTGACTGAATAAAGTGTCCTCACAGAACAGGGATCAGTCTCTGCCCTCTCTTCCCTTCTGTGATGGAGCTCAGCACTGCAGCCCCACTGCGGGTTCTGAAGTCACCAGTGGGGAACAGCAGAGTCTCTGCCTGTGGTTCTGCTTCACCTTCAGTGCTGCCTGATTTAGGGCCAGGAGGTTTCCTCCAGGCAGGGGCAGGTGTAGATAATGAAGACAACTCCTTTATCATGATGTGAAGGAGTATAGGGTGTGCTTCCTATGTAGTTAGCACTGAATCTTTACTTTTCCCCAGTTCTTCCTGTTTGGGACGTGCTGTGCTTCAGAAGCTAGGTGCCATCAGCCCTTTTATTCACTTGAGCAGAAGGAATAATTTTAAGCCTCACCTTTGTGTATTTCAGGAAATCTTATGTTGACATCTTGGACATCTCGAGCCATATGGGAACAAGACAGATCAAATGCATATTTATGGCTTTTGACATCTTGTGTGGGGAAAGCTGTACCCTGCGAAGTGAACTCTGGGCAAAATTATTCTGAAAAGCAAAATCCTGAGCAGCAAGGAGTTGGGCTGTGGCTCAGTTTGGAGATGAACGGACATACCAGCCAGGAGCAGAGCTGGCAGTAGACCATGGTGAGTGCAGAATGTCGTCTTTGGAATATATTTGTACGTGGAGATGAGTGCCAATCTGATAGAGCCTTCCTTTTCTTTTGCCTGGATGTGCCTTTAACTGGGTGTTGCCCAGCTGAGCATGTTTAATGCCCTGTTAGATTTTATGCCCTGTCAGCACAGGATTAGCAGCCTGAGTTTTGCAATGGCTGATGAGCAAGCGGTTGTGGAGTTGCTGTTCCTGAAAGGCTGCCTATCTCAGAAAGACAGTATGGTGTTTATGAAGATTTAAATTTTTTTAATAAATATTTATCTAATAAAATGTTTAACTAATGAAGTGTTTAACTAACTTTATTTTTTAAAGACAAAAATACTTGACCAGTGTCCTATTTACAAAATGTTTTCATTTACTTTTCAGGAATCTTTTAAAAGCAGAGACAACGTGTATTTGGATCTTGATTTGAATCATTTGAGGTGCTCATCTTAAAAGTAACAGGTTTGTTCTTAGGAAGTCCTTGTTGAGAAGAAACTGTAAATATTTCCATAGTATTTTTTAATTTGAAGGTACCTTGTTATAGAATTCTAACTCTGCCTGTTCAGTGAAACTCTAGTAAATGCAGCACATAGCTGATGGCAGCCTTGATGCATTTTTCAGCAGTGGTGTTTCTGTGATGTGTGTACCTGCAGCATGCTTTCACTCTACAAGGTGTAATGTAACCTTATCTGGTGCTCATGAGGACAGTGCACTCTTTTTTTTGGCTTGTATTTGACACAAAGAATTTTTCAGGGAACTAGAAGAAAGATGGGAAGTGCAAGGCTCTGTAAACTGCGTTACATGAACCATTAATTAATAAAACCCAGTTCATGGCTTGCTGGTCACTGTGACGAGAGACTAAAAATGTCAAGACTGAAGCCAAGGTGGAGTGCAAGGTGTGATCCTGCTCTCATTATGTTGCCCACAAACCCCAAAACAGAGCTAATAATCTGCTGTAACCTTTTAGTATCTTACTACCTCACAGTAAACTTCCATTTCAAACAAATTCTATGGTGGCACTTCCACTTTTTCACTTTGCAAGGAAGCTAAAAAGGGGGAAATGTAATTTCAATCCCACCCTCAATCTGAACAATTCAAAACTGCATCTTCTGATTCCTAACAAACAGCCTTTCTTAATTATTGGTTGAAGACTCATATGCCAGAAGGAGAAAATAAGACTTTACCATTAAGGCCAGTGAGTGTACACTCGTACACTTCTCTGTGCTTCATTTATTGGCTAGTAAAGCTAAACTGCAAGAGTGTCTGGTGAGCACCTGCATCTTTTACTGAATCCAGAGTACTTTCAGGGATGGTAAGTGTAGCCTTTTTTGTGTTGGCTTTCTGTTTTACATGCTGAGGATTAACGGTGGTTACCACCTGGAGAGAATACTTTGATCTCTATCTAAAGCCTGATCAGTGTTTACAGAGTACTGTTAGCTCTTTACTTCAGCTTGCACTGAAAATATTTGCCTAGAGCTCTTACTAACTCTAAAGCCTCTCTCAAAAGTCTTTTATCATAAAACAATTATTTTTTTTCTGAGTGATCATTATTTCCACATTAAAAATAAAAAAATAAGCATGGCAAAACGAATGCCTGCTGTGTCAGCCAGTAAGTAATGGACTCTTTGTGGGCCCCATCAGGAAATGTGCCTTTTGTTTTCCTGCACCTGTTGCTGTATTACAAATAAAATCATCCAATGTTTTATTAAATAAAATGAGAAGCCCTAATGAAATTGTACCAGCCATTACCAGGAAGTCTATTGAAAACATTCAGCAGCTGCTCAGTCTCAGTTCGTTTACACTGATAGGATTGTTTTGTCCTTCTCCTTAGGCTCTAAGTGAGACAGCTACAGTGCCGTGTTGGTGTGCAGCAGAGCCTTGGACCATCTCATACCCCTCTCCTCTTCACTCCTTGTGAAGCATTTGATCAGAATCAGTTACAAATCATGCTCAACCACAAAGTACCTATGATTTATATAAGTTTATTAGAAGTCAGTGTCCCGGGTCTTACAGGTAAGTGTTTTGCAAACAGCAGTTTATATCCCCTTACTGCACAGTGGTACAGCGGGGAAAGATCTACTGTATTATTCTGATTTGATAGGGAGAGATTGATCAGAGAGATAAAGAGTCACATCACTCAACCTTTCTTATTAGACAAAATACCCAGGTAGCCTGAGGAATCCTCTGGAGTGAGCTGGGAGTCAGCCCTGTTCAATATAGTTATCATAGAATCATGGAATGGTTTGGATTGGAAGGGACCTTAAAGATCATCCAGTTCCAACCCCCCTTCCATCAGCAGGGACACCTTCCACTAGACCAGGTTGCTCAAAGCCTCATCCAACCTGGCCTTGAACACTTCCAGGGAGGGGGCATCCACAACTTCCTTGGGCAACCTGCTCCAGTGTCTGACCACCCTCACAGTGAAGAACTTCTTCCTAATATCTAATCTAAACCTCCCCTCTTTCAGTTTAAACCTATCTCCCCTTGTTCTGTCATATATCACCACGCTTTCTCGAAAGGTCTCTAACAGAGTTGATCTTTCTGTCTCTCCTGTATTTAACAGGCAGATTTGTCACACCAGCTGTGCTGGCAAGTAGGTAAGAGACTCTTTCACAGACCAGACTGCAGCTCCTAACAAGAGTTGCCTAATTTAAAAGAAGAGGTAACCCTAGCAATGATCTCCATGCGAAATACCCAACAGTAGTTCTTACACTAAAACCCCTCAGAAGTTGCATCATAACTGTAGCTGCTTCAGGTACTGGAAAATGGTTGATAAAAACTTTCTGGTAAAAATAGCATAATAAAAAATTTGGTTCAAACTTGCATGATTCAAACATTTCTAGGCTTGGTTTTAAAAATTCATGAGAAGTAGTTGGATGAAGTATCAGCCAGCAGTAAGTGATACAGCCCTCTCTTCCCACAGCAGCTAGGAAATGAATAGCTTGGCCGGTGGGCAGAAGGTGCAGGATGAGAATGGGCAGTCCTTAAGCATCTCCTGCAGTACGAGCAGAAAAATTACCACCAGAGTCTCCTGTCCTGCTTTTGTGATGTTACAAATCTGTAGCTTTGCTCTGAATTTATCCCAGTGCAACTCCATGAAGAATGTAGACTCAGATATAAGGAAGTAAGGCAAATACAAGCTTTCTAGAACTCAAAGAAATAAAATGTATGGAATCTGTGTATCTAGAACCTTTCTGTCTGGAAGGTTGAGCTGAAATTACACGCTGTGGTGTGACTCAAGCAGTTAGTGAATGGCTTTGGCATCTGCAGTTTGGCCTCCCATGAGTAAAATCCAGCCAGGGATACCACGAGCCCTTAGGATCCTGTGTCTGCTCCACTCTGCTCTGTTTCACAGCCGGCCTTTTTGAGCCCGTCCTACTGGTGCTTTCAGCCAGCTTGAGATGGGCCATTCCCTCCCTCCCTGCAAGCACTAACCTGAGGAGGAGCAGTGAAAGAGGGAAGTGAATCTGGAAGTTAAAAGGACTCAGCTCTCCCTTAATAAGTAAGTTAAGGCCAGAGCATCTTTCATGGGGTGCTTAAGAGCCAGCACCATTTTGAAATCACTAGTTGTTGCCAGTTGGATCATAAACTCATAGTATAGTTTGGGTTGGGAGGGACCTTAAAACTCATCCAGCTCCAACCCCCCTGCCAGCAGCAGGGACACCTTCCACTAGACCAGGTTGCTCAAAGCCTCATCCAACCTGGCCTTCAACACTTCCAGGGAGGAGCATCCACAGCTTCTCTGGGCAACCTGGGCCAGTGTCTGACCACCCTCACAGGGAAGAACTTCTTCCTCAGATCTCATCTAAACCTTCCCTCTTCCAGTTTAAAGCCTTTACCATGTGCTAGGATTCTGCATCTCTCTGGTTTACAGGCTCAACACCTCCCTGGTGACAATGTCAAAAACTCCCTGGTGTCAGGAGCCAAAGCCACGAGCCATGACCTCCTTCAGCGGGGCTGGGCCCGAGAAGGGCACATGCCGGGTGTGCCCCAGGTCTGGCCCGAGGGGAGCCCACGTCTGTTCTGTGACAGGCAGGGTGCAGGGTTACTTGAAAAAATCTTACAAATTGCTTAGGTTTGTAGCTGGAGTTTATAAATTGTGGCGTGGGGACAACAAGGGACAAGCAGCTCAGCAACTGCCTGAGGGAGGAAAGGGCAGGACACGGCACAAGAGCCCGGCGGGTGGGAAGGATTTACTCTGTCAGCTGAGCTCGCTTGAACTGAACCTGCCAACAGAGCCAAGAGGGATCCTGACAGGGACGTCCAACTGCTGCCAGTAAAACAACCACAGCTGGAAGAGGACGTGTCTCTGTCGCCCAGTGCTTTTGATGACAACTGTGAGGTTTGTGACTTTGCTGTCATTGTGACCCTGTTAGAAAAGAATTATATTCTCAGAGGAGCTGGAGAGCAACCCTGCAAGGCTCTTAACAGCTTAGTGCTGCAGAGAGACACGCAGGTGGCTGCAGGAGGGAAAATGAGGGGCTAAGCCAGGCAGGTGTATTTATTTGCCACATTTCTACATTTAATGTTTACATGAAGCAGATGCTTCTGTCAACCCTCCTCCTGCTCTCACAAGAGGCAGGCAAGTCCTGGTTAAAGTGTAATCTAAGAGTTGACTGAAGAACTGAGACACTCTCCATTTTTCTTCAGCTGCCCTTCATGCCGTGTGATGCTCTATCATCAACTCCATCCCGTGTTGATTTCAAACTGAAACAGACCTAAATGAGCAATATATATATACATATATATTTATATATATCTCCTATAAAAATATATATATCACAAAAAAGCAGCAAAATCTGCTATATGATATATAGCAGGTGAAAGGAAATGCTCCCCCTGAGCAGCTGCTACCGAGGTACTCTGCTATTAGAAAATTGCTTATTATCACAGATACAACCCCCACCAGTGCTGTAACGTTTCTACAGATAAAGAAACAGGTGGGTTTGTCAAAGAATAATTTTTAATTATTTCTCAATCATTAAGAGAAAAGCCTGACTTTGTTTAAGGACCCCAGAACACCACAAATGGGCTAAGGTTGTATCCATACTTGAGTGTAACATCTCTGCTGAATACTGAACTAGTTTCAATACTCATTTGTGTTTTACCAGTAATTATTTAATAATTAAAAAAAAAAAAGTTAGGAATAATATTATTTTCTTGCAAAGAAAAATAATCAGAAAATTATACTGGGTCTATAAAACACTGGGAGGATTATCAGTCAGACCACTATAAAATTTTATTGCAGGAAGGATATTTTAATGGACTAGTTATTTAAATAACTTCCCACTAAGTATATATGTGTGTATATACTTGTTCCCATAAGGTCACTCTAGACTCTGGAAGTTAAAAGCCAAAATGAGTAGGAAGAACTTTGAGATACTGGATATAAAAGTGTCCTGATAAATAAATGTGGCCAAGTACCTTTGTGATTTTCTGTCTGGACTGGAAGTGTCTGTCTGTCAGGATGCTGTATGTCCATTTACAATTTTACTGTTACTGGCATATTGTAATCACTTCCCTCATTACCTCGTTCCAAAATAATCTGGAAGTATTTGGGGAAGATTTGTAGAAAATGCCAGAGTACAGGAATGGGTCATGCAGCCCTTTCCTTAACCACAGCAGCTCCAAGATCTCTTTCTTCACACCACTTCTTCAGGAAGGATTTGTTCCCTGCAGATCAAGTGAAAGAGTTTTAAGGGTAATTCAATTTCTGCAGCAGTGGGAGCCTGGAACTCTCTTCAGGTGACCGTTCACATTCTTGATGGTGAATGCTGGGATCCTGACACTTGTCCCCAGGCCAGGCAGCGCTGGCCTCTCGCACACATCCACTTAACAGGAAGCAGATGGCAACATTTACTGACCAGTTCACCATTTCAACTTTATTTTCTCAGCAAGGCCCTTAAGATGTTACTTCAGTTTTAGGAGGAAACGTAATTGAAATCCACTGCGTTCATTTGGTCAGACCTGCTGTGAATCACCGCGAGACACGTTGTTCAGTGTGTACTGGGGCTCTCTCCCACGCGCTCGTGGCTTCTGGAGGATGTTTATGGCATTTAGCTCCCACGGAATTAGCAGGAATCTAACCCCATGAAGATTATCTTCAGGACAGAGAAGATTTTAATAACACTTTTTTTTTGTGTGTGTGTGTGTGTGTGGTAAAAAGGAAGTTACCAAGCAAGCTGTAGCACTGGCTCTTCGGGTTGGATGGACCATGACTGACAGAGCCAAGGAGCTGAGGATTCTTGCACAGAACGGCTGCTCTGTTCTCAACACTCGACATGAAGATGTGAAATGTGAGTGCAAAGGAAACCAGCCCTGTGTGAGCAAGAGTGTCTGAAACCAGCTGCTGAAGGAAGGAAAAGGCAGCTCTGGGTCAGGATGCTTCATCATCACATAACACATACCTGAGTATGGTGCTGAAGGCAGCGACAAGACTTTGTTAGCTATTTTAATCACTGACCACACACAAGTGTCCAGGAGTCAAGCCATTTAGGTAATGGGTCCTTTAATTTTTTGCTATATTAATAAAAAAAAAGTGATCCAATTTATCTGTTTCTTTAGGGAGTAAATATTCAGGAGATTTAAGAAGCAAATACACCATATACATGAGTTCTTTATCACTGCACCCACTATGATGTGTATATATTTGCATAATCTGAAAAATTAGTATCTTCATCCAAAATGCTGATGCTGGAAAGAAGGGGAAACAATTTAGGGTAGGGAAAAAGGTTCTCTAAGTCACTTATTAAAACATCAAGCTCACCCTTATCTTCTCTGAGCGGGTTCAGGAGACGATCAAATTATTAATTACTGTGAAGGTGATCTTGAGGAATGATGCCACGTCTGAACTTCTCGAATGTTTCCTTAACCAAAACATACAGTTTATCCTCCAAACATCCAGCAGAAAGGGATGCGCGAGAGAAACGGCACAAACTACTCCAAGAGATTTAGAAACAAATTATTAATGGTCACTTCATATTAAGAGTGAGATAGATTTCCGAACAAGACGAATACTCTCCTGCCCCTTCGATTGAAAAAGTATTCCAGTTCCAGAATATAGAAAGTTTTTAACATTAAGGCATACATACAGCTATGGTGTTTGCTTTCATTTAATAAAGATCAATTTACTCAATACTCAAATACATGGAATGTTGGCACAAAACTAAAGCTCTTGTGGAACAGCTACCGATCATACACAGATATTCTTGTGAGGTCCTCTTGACTTGCATTTCTCTGATAAGATACACCACAAAATGGCTTCAATAATACAAACCGAATGCTGGATCAAATCTCTAAATAATAAGTAGCAGTTAAAGTAAATGGTTTGCTTTATTTGTAAATTATGTACAGAATACTTCTTTTTTTGTTGTTTTTTTAATTATGATGGAAGCAGGAAAAAGAAAACAGCCATAATTTCCAAACCGTGCTGCTTCCTTCACCTGCTGGAGATGACGTCTTTCTCTGAACCAGATGTACAAAACCAGTTTGGATTTCCTCAGTTGCTGGCACACAGTCTGGAGAAACAGAGAGAACACTGCAGCCAAATTCAGCACTACCAGCTTTTTTATAGTTTCAGCAAAATATTTCTGCTCTAAAACTAGTTTTCTTAGGAAAGTTTTCACAATCTTCTGAAAATAAAATCAAGAAAAAAATATCAAGAAGGCTGTGGGCTAAGGAGGGCTTTACCTAACTAGCTATCAAATGAGTCTAACTAGGAATAATCTGAGATTTGGTCATTCAACTCTTACCTGTTTTACAAAGCAAGTTTGAGAAGCTAAACTAGTTCACCAGTTATGCAAGTACCAGAAAACGATGGTTTTTCAGTATGTTTGAGGACGATCTGGGCAATCTATCAATCAATAGAAAACTTGTCAGATTGATAAAACTTCCGTCAGTGGATATTAATGATTAACATAGTACCAAGTAATCAAGTTAATGGTTAAAAAAAAAATAAAAAAAAAAAAATGAAGGAACTAGATATAAAACTGTTTGGTAACATGTATATTTCAGCAAACAAAGATGCTACTGTATGGTCTATGTTTTGGTGATCAGCCAACAAAGAAAATCCAACCATTTGCACATACTCAGTCCCCAAACCACAGTGAGTTATGATTTTTCATGTGAAGGCCTGCTCCTGCTTTCGGTATCTTCCTCCTCTTCCTCTTCACAATCCCCTTCATCTGTTTGCTGTTCCAGTTCCTCTTTTGTGATCATTTCAAAGTCGTTTCCATTTCCACTACTGTGCTGGGACCTGTCGTCTTCACGCCTGTCACTGTCAGTGTCTGAATGTCGCTCTCCTCCTGAGCCGTCTGTTCCCGAGTTCCTCGTTGCTTCTGTTTTCCCGTCGTCTTCTTCCTTCTTCTCACTATCCGATTTCTCCTCGCTGTCATATTTTTGCTGCTTTTTGGATTCCGATTTTTCCTCTTTCTTTAAGTCTGCTTTTGGTCCTTTGTATTCGTGTGTGTAGAGGGGCCTGAAGGAGTCAATGAAGCCCACGTCTGCTGTAAGGTTTGGCAGGAACCAGAAGTGATGCCTTCCTCCAGTGATGAGCCAGATGATAAGGAAGAGGATGCAGCGAGCTGTATAAAAAAAGGCAAAGGGAAATTTGGGGTTTTATTGTAAACATCCACATTGTACAACTATGATGTAAGAAATATCCACTACTAACACCCACCCAAGGCCAGGGACAGGGGTGACCTTGGGGGACAATCTCTCGTTCTGCAATAGCGTTGTGGAATAGTTTGTTCTTGCCGCGTCCCCCCAACCCCATGTACCATGTGTTGTTATCTGCGGCTGAGCTCAGTCTCCTCTGCTGAAGAAATACAAGCCCAAGAAAGCTTTAAAATCCTGATTCCACGATTCACACTGCTGCACCTGTTCCTATGTACACTCCTGGGTTTGGCTTGCCTCTTTTATTTACTTTTTTTAAACAGAGGCTGTAAACAAATCTCCACTCTAGAGGAAACCCGAGCAGGTGACAGAAGCTGCACTTACTTTCTGTGGCCCAACTCCGACACCCAGTGGCCACAAGAGAAACAGAGACACGGACTCAGCCTGGCTGTCGCTAACAACCGCGTCCTGAGCAGCGGGACAGTCACACCTCTCACAAGTCATCTCTGTCTCTGCCCTTTTAGACTCTGCCTGCTGATAAAGCGACGATGACCAACACTTACCAACGGCGAGAAGAAGAATACTGGCGACAAAACAGCCGGCGCCTACGCTGAGGTAATAAACACCAACACGCATTTCTGCTGGCCAGAGCGGGAACAGGGTTGCGGCGATCACAGCAATCACTGAATAGAGACAAGGAGCAAAGCATGAGGAGCAGGATTGGTTTTTCCTGATATGTGTCTGACCATTTATTCATTCAGCAACTCACTGTGCGTAGCCAACAGAACAAGAGCAGCTCTGAGGAGAAGGCACAAGCAAACGGGTGAGCAGGCAGCTGCTGTAACCCCTGCAGCAGGACACAGGCGCAGGGGAGCCGGGTGGAGATCATGGTGGCCCCAAGGGCTGGTCAAAGGCCTGATTATGGCCCCATAGATTGTCAGGAAAAGTGGTTCTGGAAGGTACAGGTCAGGGGTGGGGCAGTGCAGTGATCTGTTAACTCACTGGTGTCAGTTAATATTAATACTGAGACTAAACAAATAAAATTAACTGATTTGGCTTATCCTACACAAATACAAGTTCTAGGGTCAGAAAGGAATCATTCCTAGTTTAAAATAATTCCTTTAACATCTTTCACATTTTTATATAACCCACCAGATTTGTCTACTGGATAATTTAGCTCATTAGCTTAAAGCAACGGGAATAAACAGCTTGTGAACTTGTGCCAGTTCAGCCATTTGCTAAAGCACGTCTCAGGTTTGGCTTGCTTTGTTTTAAACGTGTCGCCCCTCTATCCTAAGATCAAAATTCATATAATATGATTGTATCAAATCATCCTAAAGCTGAAAAGCAAAACTTCATCCAGGAAAAGGACAAGCTCCCCAAAGGACTAGTGTGGCTGTTGGTACTACACCTACATTTACAATGGGCTCACTCATTATCTACTCTTACTTACCAAGTACAAGTCCCATGGCAAAAGTTTTAAAGTGAACAGGGTCGTAGATCCACACATACACCTACAACAGAAATAATCCTGTTTACACTTGGAAAACAAGCCCTCTGATTTCATTTATTCCCTCATCCAAATGCTTACTGCCATGCTCTAATACCTGGTGCTGAACAGACGGCCCTGCAGTTGGTACCATCGGAGGGCAAAGGCGCAGGGCAAGGGAGAGGGTATTGTAGGAAGGGTTTTACTTTGAACAGGACTTGAAACACAGGAGGTGCCACTTAAACTTGAGAAGAAACTTCTTTACAGTGAGGGTGACAGAGCCCTGGAACAGGCTGCCCAGGGAGGGTGTGGAGTCTCCTTCTCTGGAGACATTCAAGACCTGCCTGGACGCCTTCCTGTGTGATCTCATCTGGGTGCTCCTGCTCTGGCAGGGGGATTGGACTGGATGATCCTTCAAGGTCCCTTCCAATCGCTAAAATTCTGTGATTCTGTGTGAAACTTCCTTACCATCTGGCTCATCTCTGGAGGGAGGCATCACACTGCTTGCCTCAGCCATGTGCTGATGATAATCTCAGCCCCACAGCAGGAGGCCTAAGGAGACCGTGCTGCTGAGGCAGGACACGACTGTGTCTGGGAGGGCAGAAGGAAGGGAAGGAGTGTCCATACTGTGTGAGAAAGCTCAGGCTGGATCTCAAAGAACTTGGCCATTCTATGATTCTATGTTCAGTGTGTTTGGGCCCAGAGAACAGCTGACCAGCAGCAGAGCTACACCTGCTTAGAGTCAACTTTCACACCCTGTGAGAATAATAAGATTAAATATTTCTTGTCAATAATATTAAATATTTCTACTGCTGCCTCTAAGGTGTCCTCCTGGTAGTTCCTATTAACAGGTCTGCTATGAAGGTTGCTGGTTTCTAGTAATCAGCAGCTCTTTTTAACATTTAACAATAGCTACGATTCAAACTGTTTAGTTGCTAAGAAAAAAAAAGTCCTATTTTTCCAGTTCATAAAGTTCTGCACTTCACCAAAAAGCTTTTTTTAAATTTTTTATTAATAAGGCTGAGTAAATCCGATTCAAATGGATCCACAGTTCTCGCAAACATTTGGCAGAGTGTTGCAACTGTAGACATTTAGATAACAGCGTGCTGCGGAACACAGGGTGCAGTTAGACTTATCTGAGGCCATCAAATGGGACTTGAGCTGAACTGAGCGTTTCAGCTGGTTGCTTCGGTCCATGTGTTCAGTCTGGTTTTTCCTCTTAAGCGAATCTCTTCAAAGCTGGAAGTATTTTTTTTGTTTCCACTTGGTGGACCTGAGAAATTTTTTCTTTACATAAGGTTTTTTTTGGCTTTATGCTGAACAACATTAATGAATCAAGAAAGATAAAAACAAACCCTGATGCAGTGATATTTCTGAGTCTTTCATTTCCCCATCAGTTTTACTGTCTTGATTGTTTTCACCAGGATTTTATGTCACCTGTAAGTTACTCTGGGTACAGCTGCTTTCATGAAGTAATAGAATCATGGAATGGTTTGGGTTGGAAGGGACCTTAAGGCTCACCCAGTTCCAACCCCCCTGCCATCAGCAGGGACACCTTCCACTAGACCAGGTTGCTCAAAGCCTCATCCAACCTGGCCTTGAACACTTCCAGGGAGGAGCAGCCACAGCTTCTCTGGGCAACCTGGGCCAGTGTCTCACCACCCTCACAGTGAAGAACTTCTTCCTAATATCCAATCTAAACCAACCCTGTTTCAGTTTAGAGCCATTTCCCCTTGTTCTGTCACTCCCTGACCTTGTCCAAAGTCCCTCCCCAGCTTTCCTGGAGCCCCTTCAGGTACTGGGAGGCCGCTACAAGATGGCCCTGGAGCCTTCTCTTCTGCAGGCTGAACAGCCCCAACTCTCTCAGCCTGTCCTCAGAGCAGAGGTGCTCCAGCCCTCGGATCATCCTCGTGGCCTCCTCTGGACTCGTTCTAATGAGATCATGACTGGTGCCTGGGCAATAAAATGGTGTGTAATATCCAGTGTTTATAAGCGCAACATAAAAAAGAAAAGGGAAAAACCAGCTCTAATATAAATACACCAAGGACTGGCTCTAAATTAGCTACTCCTTAAAGATCTTGGGAGTTGCAGTTCTTAAAAAAAATGTCAGCTCATTAATAAACAAAAAAGTAAATGACATTAAGACAAAAAGTAAACGCTGTTGTAGTGCAAACACAGTGCACCCTTGTTTTGAAGGCTGCAGCCATTCTGGATACTGCATGCAAATGACACTAGGGAGGGTCAGAGCAGGTGTGATTCTATACCAGGTGGGATGAAACAGAGCCAGGCAGGTGGTCAGAGACCTGACTGAGAAGAGTAAAACAAAGGTACATACAATACAGGAAATACATTTTCCACACAAGTGATTTAATTCCAGCGTTCACTGCCGTGTGTGTTTTATAACCAAAGGTATACGAGAATCCTGGGGGAGATGCCAGTACAGTCACACACAGCACCAACACAGAGCACAGCAGAATTCTGCTGAAGAAAAGACTTACCACCATTTATCCTAAATCCTAAAGCACGAATGTGTCTCTCTCCATTAAAGAATTAAAAAACCAAAAAGCTGTTAAAGAATTAAGTTTTGTTGTCCAGGAAAGCAAAGGACAGAAATGTAATTAAGACCACAGTTTCAGTGGTAAAGCCAGGATGAGAATTCAGGAATGACCGAGAGTCACCAACTCAGGCAGTCTCTGGGTGGCAGATATTTTTGATTTCCCCTCCTGTGACTGAACACCACATTCTAAAAGGCTTGTGTTTTGTTTAGAAATATTTCAGCATGATAATGGCTAAGGGATAATTTGGGTTGGAAGGGACCTCAGGAAGTCTCTAGCTCACCCTTCTCTTCAAAGCAGGGTCATCAGTGAGGCCTCAGGACACCTGGGGCTTTACCCAGCCTGGTCTGAGTGCAGAGGCTGCAGAAGGGCTCTGGGCAGCTCCAACACCCCGTCACACCCCGAGGGCAAATGTTTCACCTCATGGCTGCTAACAAGGCACCTACTGGCAATTAAGTTCTCTTTTAGATTTTTTTAAGTTACTGTCCTACATTTATCTCTCTCTAACCTCCCTGTAAATATCTAAAAATCAAATGTTTCAAGATCAGCCATCACATTGCCATTAGTTTTTCTTTCAACATGGCAAGAAAGAGTTTGTAGAGATCCAGGAAATTAAATTAACCTATTTATCTGACAACAGGATATTGACACTAGAAGTTAGAAAGTGCCCATAAATCTTACCTCATTCCCATCCAAGAAAACCTGGTCTTCGTGTGGCTCAAGTTTAAATTTCCTCTTAGTTTCCTTTTTCTTGGGTGTTCCTGGGGTCTCATCCTGAGCACAAACACAAATTACATGTCTTTAAAAAATTAAAAAAAAAAATTAAGAGGGTTTTAATTTCTAGTGTTTTAATATATTGAGTCTGACAACTTTTCACAAACTTAAGATCATGTTCACACTTTTTTTTTTTAAGTAAAGATGCTTTATTTCCTCTTCTCATTTATTACCAGATACCTCAAAAATAAAAGAAAATTTTAAGGAAAGAGAAAATTTATTTTTAGTTAGTGTCTAAGGACTAGACTATGACTTCAGGATTACATTATGTCTTCAAATGTGTACCAAAGCTCCCCTGATATTAACAGAAAGTCTGCCCAAAGATCTAGATCAGGGTACAGCACTTCAGAATCATTAACTTTATGAGAATTATTTGGTACCTCAGTGCCACATTTACCACACGGGCATCCTTTCAGAATCAGTTTCTGCCTGTTTAGTCTCTGTCCTCCTCAATCTCTTTTTGGATCTTGTGCTTTCTTCTCCCCTGTCTCCTTTGCTTATTTCTTTGCCCGAAATTAATGTCCTCATTTTAGTCCTGTGGTGGTGTTCAAGTTACTACCCACTGGCTTATATAAAAGCACTAAAATAGCAGTTCAATAATTAATTATTAGTTTTAAAGTTAACATTACATTTAATAATGTAACTCTCCAGACAACAGGGAATTGGAGGAGTTCATAACTTTCATAACCAGCATTTTAAAGTACCTCAAGAGTTAAGTAATCTTATCCTGATTTCTATGTTTAGACTGCCAGCAAGATTGTTTTGTTTATGATTCTTTTATTAGCCATGTAGCTTTCTCCTGAGATCTAGATCTTTGTACACAGACTACACCTCTCACTACACATGCCATCGTTTCACTTAGGAGTGTCTGGGATAACTTTTGAGCACTACTCTGCTAACTCCCACTGGATTCATACCACTGTACTTAGAAGAAAAAAACCCACATCCCTTCGTCAAGTTTCTCCTGCAGATTCCTAACATTTTAATTTAGGAATTGTCTTCTGCTAATAAAAGAAATCAGGAATGAGAACATGAAGCAGCATGTGAACACTTGTACAGTAATAATAGTCTGAACTTTAAAGAAAGTCAATGAATCAGAAGTCTGTGAAAATCAGGCATCATGCACATTAGCAATGGAGCTGTCATACACAAAACCAGCTCGCTCTTACAGAGCTATTTACAAGCACCACTATCAAGTATTACATTCCAGACATTCTTATTACCAAACACTGCAAAACTGGGTTTGTTTCACATGTGCAGCTGCTGTTCTGAGATGTCAGGTCCCACGGGTACGTGTCACTCTTTGCTAATGTACACTTGTACAAAGCATCACTGCCCGCTGCAGCTGACGAGGGGTTTTTGATTAGACATTAGAAGATGACGAGGTACACAAAGGCACAGCTGAAGCCTCTTTTTTGATCCAGATCAAAATCAGCACAACTCTGAAGTTTTGGGGTTGGTATTTTATTTTATTTTATTTTTTTTTTTAAAGCAGCAGCATATTTTAGAGATGAAAACAGGCAAAAAAAGGTATGGCACATTTTAGACCAACCAACCAACCATATCTTTAAGCCAATGTAACCTGAGCAATCAGTTGATGCATGCTCTGTTACAAGCCTGTCTCTTCTCTTACAGACAGTACTTACCTTCTTACACTCCTCTTTTTCACCATCCTTTTTCTTTTCTTTCTCCTTCTTAGTTTTTTCATCTTTGCCACTTTCCTTCTTGCTCTTTTTCTCCTCTTCTTTCCCACTCTCAGCTTTTCCTTTTTCCTTTTCTTTCTTCGTATCCTTGTCAGGTTTCATTTTCATCACTTTTAATGCTCGATGAAAGAACTGTTTTTTCAGGAGTCTTAAAACGAAAGAAGTTAAACGATACACTTAAGCGTGGCTGTGATAATAATGCTTACATTACATAATGTAATAATAATTATGTTATTAGATACGATTCTAGATTATCTATCGAATATAATAGTGAATAGCATGACTGGAAGACAGAGGTCACCATCATCTGCTTTATTTACAACTAAGTAATTATCCTGTATCTCGCCTCTTGCTTTGCTTTTTTTGTTCATCTGTTCAAAACTGGGTAAAAATCAGAGATTCCTGTAGCTGCATTTGCACAGATATAAGTAAATACACAAGATGTAGGATAGAGAAAGCCACCAGGTCAATTTAATTATCCTTCCTATTAGTGCAAATCCATCCAGTATTTATTTTCAAGTTCACATCAATGTACTTCATAGCAAAAATAAGAAGGTGGACATATGGCTGCTCCAGTTCCTGGGTCAGTGCTGCACGATGAATAAAATGACCCTGTTGGAATCCAGTCCCATCCGCTACAAACATACCTTACAGCAAGTATGTATGTGGCCAGCGGGACACCAAGTAGTTAATATTTAATAGTCTTAAGGTTGTCACCAACATGTAACACCCTTGAAAAGAGCACAGCCAAATTCTGAACAGAAAGAGCAGCAAAAAATACAGCTCTTCAGACTGGAGGGGAGGCAGCACAGTGTGAAATCCAAGCACCCACTCACACCAAAGAGCCTGGTCCTGTGCTCCAAATCCATTTGTTTTGTCCTTGGTTTCTTTCACCTCTTGCTACAGACCAAATCCTTGGGCTGCTCGTTACATTAGGAAAACTCACTAAAGAGAGAGAAGTCATTCCACTAATTAAGCTTCTGTGCACGCTGACTATCAAGCAGAGTTGTTTCAGGTATATGAAAAACCTTCCTTCAGACAACTGTTGAGATGGATTCTCTTTCTAGCCACAGAAAATCACTTGTTTGAGAGAAACTACTTTTCTTCACAGGTGGAAGTTTAGGGGGCTCAGGTACTGAGCAGCTGACAGGACAGGCTCTATCACTCACAGGAGCTACCTCTGTCTCTGATGGAACATAAAAAGACAGGACCGTGCAAGAGCTCAGAGCACACAGGCACGGTTATCAGTGCGGCCAACAGCCAGGTCCTGAACTGGGACAGACCTGGACATAATTAATGAAGTCCAGACTGCCTGCTGATTCCTGACCTGGAAGCTTGACACTATGGATCAGTATGAATTCACTATACAGTATGAATTCACTATACAGTATGAATTCACTATACAGTATGAATTCAGTTCATAACCTGTTTTAAATATGCAACTGATTGATGCAATTGACACAGTAATAAAAAAAATACAATCATTTTTACATACAACCACCAATGTTTTAGAATGTGTGTGAAATTGGTTCCTAAATAACTAAGACACCTTGAAAACTACAGTCATTAATAAAACTGATGAATTAGGCTAGGCCATACCTGTTGCAGTAATCAACTACAGACTCTCGGGTTGTAAATAAAGCCTCTTCTCCTTTCTTTGCCTTTGCCCATTTAGAATCCAGGAGGCAATCCACAGCTTTTGAGGCTAGAGGGGAAAAACAGAATTTAAAATGCATTAAGATTTATGACATTTATTTTAACATTGAGTCTACATCCCCTGAACCACACCAACCAGTCATCAGTCAGTTCTGGTGATGTTCTGCATCCTCTCAGTCTTTAAAGAAAGATTAGGCACTATTCTGAAATATATGACTCTTGACAACTATAAACCTTTAAATTACAGAGCAAAAAGTTTATTGTGCTTACTTCAGGCTGATAAGATTAATTTTATGGCTATCTAATGCCAAGATAAGTTTTCAGAACCAAACTATAAGATCAATACTTATTAGATAAAGCACTAATAACAAAAGCAAAACAGTTCCCTCCCCTCCCCAGCCAAGTACAATGTTAGAAGAAAGTTTCATTCTCCAGTTCAAAGTAACCCTACCAATAAAATAATCAACTCGGTGGCCCATCATGTTGGTGGATTTTGTTGGACAGTTGAAACGTAAGTATTTAGCAACGGCCTTCTCCTCTTTGAATGGCTCCCCGACCTCCTGGAACAGTAAAAGTCCAAAATTAATACAGTTTTAAACACATGGGAAAATCACTCATTTAGGCTCAAAAATCAGATATTGGAAAGTCCTCGCTATTTTATGGCAATATAGAAATAATAAATGACATGTGAAAGATGTGAAAATAAGTCCTTTTTCCCAATAATTTTCTGTCTACATAAAGCAAAAAAACCAGGAATTCTTAAGTTAGATGATCTGAAGGTGACAACTACGAACTCCTTTAACAGCTCTGTAAAAACTAAAGAGGAACGAAGAGGAAAGCGCTGGGCACACGGAAATATGCTCAAGGGGTACAAGTTTGGATGAAAACAGTCGTGAAGCCGAGAGCAGTGGAAAACAAGAGAGTGAGGAATGAGTAGGTACGGAGTCACAGCGTACAAACCAGCTCCAATTTCATGTGAAAGAGGAGAAAACCATGCTGAAAAGAAGCTGAAAGATTTGGCTAGAGAATTTCAGTACCACTGCACGACTGCAAAATGACTGTTGAGGAGATTCTTCCAATCTAGAGAGTAGGAGCACCAGTGTGGAGCCCAGCAGGTGAAGAACGTGAACATCAAAACAGCCATTTTACCAAAGGGAGCCAGCCCTCAGCCTGCACACACTCAGAAATCCTGCACATTTCCCAACCTGCGGAGAGGCAGCGGAATCCAAAGGTCTGTCAGACGGGAGGACGGCGACAGGAATTTCCAATTATGTAAAATTACGACCTAATATTTGTAAGCAGGAAAGAAAATGTCTGATGTTCCTGCTTCACAAAACCATACCTGAAACACACATTGGGCATATTGCACTGACTCATGCAAACTTCCTCAAATTCCTTTCTGTAAGAGCTCTTTAAGGTTTAATTCTCCAAATCCCCCCACTACTCGCAGATCAGTAACAGGGAAACACCAGGACACCTTTTCAGACTGGCACTACCTTTTCTGCACCTACTCTTCTCATGCTGGCCAAAGAAACAGTGGAGAAGCCACAAAACAGACTGCAGATTTACAGGAATCCGTAAATTCAAAGCTTCCATTTAAAGGCATAATGTTTCTAAAGGTCAATAAACACATACAGCCTTCATTACCACTTCTAAGGTGTATAATCATAACATCACAAGAAGCACGTTAATTGGAAATGCAAGGTCAAACAGATGTTTTTACACCCAAATAAAAACTTCAGAGAGTGAGAAAGTTGTTAATTGTCACCAGTTTGCAGAGCTAACTTTCAAAATCAACTGGTTAATGAATGATCCTTCTAGAGGAGATGGTTACTTCTCCTATCTGAGGGCAATTTTAAAGGAAATAATAGAGACATAAGTATCCAGATGACCAAGAACACTCTGTAGTTTGTCAGTTCTCAGATTACTGAGATTTTTTAAAGTCTACATTTTTCATATGTACGCAGAGACACGCTCTCACACTCACCAGTTAGTTTAAAAAAACACGTGCCCAAATTAAGCCACAACGTCCTAACAGTCCTCCTTCTCCATATTCAATCCTTTTTTATTATTATTATTATTATTTTGAAATCTTAAAAATCTGTATAAAGCATCAGATAACTCATGGAAAACTATTCAGTAACTGAGAGCGCACGTGTGCACATAATTTATGTACCGTGGTTTGACGTCCCCTTATATGGTGCAGTTGTACCAGGAACTGTAAATCACTGATGATGCCACTGAGTTTGGTACCAAAACACATTTGGTTTAATAGCAACAAAATGAGTTAAAATGCATTTAAAGGAAATGAATGAACATGTGCCAGCGTCACCTCATGGCACCCGTGCTGAGGTACCAGGGAGTGATGATTACATACAGCAATTAAGTTCCAAAATCATGCTTTTCTAGTTATTTCCTACCAGCAAATGAAACTTGGAGCAACAATTCACAGGGCAAATGTTGTTCTTCACAGCACAGACTGTACAAGAGTCAGAGAAGCGACATCACTATTCATTCCTCTGCCAGGTTGTTGGGGTTTTTTTTTCTTCCTAAAATATTTATGATTCTGTTAGGTCATGTGATGAGCGACACAGGCAGTGGCTGGCACCAGGATGTTTTATTTTTTATTATGCTCTTTATTATCTATTGCTTTGTCCTTTTCTGTGGGATAGTTTCATAACATCCCAAACAAAAAAAAAGCCTCCCTGTGAGAGAGACTGACACAGTTTACCTGAGCTCATTCTGAGAAAATTCCTTCTGCAGTTTAACCCCCATTTTTATGCCATTTTCATCCTTTTATTTGCAGGGTCAGGCTTCTGCTAAAATATTTTTTAAAAAAGATTGACAGAAAATAATATTACATTTAATCATAAAGTGAAATCAACAAAAGCATTGAAACTTTGGGTCTCCTAAGCTCAACTTTGTAAAGATGCTGTTCAACTGATCTTTATGTTCAGTCATAAAACCAGCCAAAACCCAGGGACTTTAAGCTTCCTTACACATTTCGAAAAAGATGATACAAATGAATCAAGGGGTTAGTTCTCAATAAATTATAAAGCTTCAAAACAGATGATACAGCCTTAAAAAAGCATGTGAAAACTTCCTGATATTTGAAGTTTGTTTTTATAGGAAAGACAGAAAAATTCAAGAAAACATCTCAGGCAATATATTTCTGGAATGTTGTAAAATGTCTTCTCAATTAAAATTCTATTATTAAACTGTTTTCAATGAATAAAAAACAGGATAGTGTCAAGCTTCCAAATACTTCTGCTCTAGATTTTTAGACCCTTGCATCCAGTTTAATTTTATATATTGAAAAGTGCACGTTGCCCCTAGACAGCGTGTAAAATTTAGAGTTATGATCTCTGATAATTTACAAACTCTGAAGAATGCCATTAAAACCAAAATCAAACCCAATTTCTTATTTATTTAGACAGAAGAACTCCATCTACAGGAAGCCAGGAAAAGCAGCGCTTCACCCACCTGCTTACTAGAGATACACCAACATTTTAAAATTTTGAAGAGTAATTCTCAAGCATTCCTATCAAAAATCTGCCACACATGAATTAATTAAATGACATGGAGATTTTCAAGCCCAGGGACCTTCCAGACCCACTGAAGTGAAAGGAATACCCTAATCAAATTTATTTCTTACCATTATCTCACAAATCAAAGTATAGCACAGTGCGTTCTGAACTTCTTTCAAGACACTGATGGAGTTCCCAGTTAATCCAACCTCCAACTAAGGAGTTTTATTATTTTTTATATTATTTAATAATTTTAATTTAAATATTAAAATCAAAATAATTTAAAATTATTTAATAATTTTTATTATTAAAAATAAAAACACCTGAACTGAGCTATTAAAACTAGTGTGCTCATGAGCTTCCTTCTCCCTCTCATCTCTACCCAAGCATGCCTTATTCAGGTTCTTTTACTCCTGTAAATGATGACTGTCACTAGCAAGACAAGTTATTTCACGTGCAGAGAAACACAGTACAAAGATTTATCCTCCTCTGTTTTAAAGGGGTCATCAAAATTCTGTGATTCCAATAAAATGAGTATCTAATTTATTTCTTTGTTCTTATATCTAAGAACTTAGATTTTCAGGACACCATCCCTGACAGAAGACTTCTAAAGCCTCACAGTTTATACATTTTTCAGATAAGGAAAAGAAGGAATTTAAGCTCATTTGTCATGTGCAGCCTGTTTTTCAAGCTGCGAAGCTACATCAAAAATGACTCGATGTCAACCCATGTTCCATTCCTCACTCCTCATATCACAAGGACACTACAACTGCATCAGTGTCATCTTTGCTGAAGATGGTCTGAGCACATCAAAGCCTGGGCTGAATCACAAGATTATCTTTTTTCTTTCCCTGTTGACTCTCAGGACCTTAAACTGGAAGATGTTCTGCGGCAGGAGGGCGGGTGGATGGATCCTCATCTGTTCTGCTGAAACATTTATACTTTGCTTAAAATAAATCAAGGTACAGTGAGACAGAGAAAAAGGACACTAATTAGCATGATTTGATAGATCACTGGGTGAGAGTGGGTAGGGGGGAAATAAACACATTGGGGCCTCAGGACTTGCTCTTAGGACTCCATCTGTATTCTCCTCAGTGACTAATAAACATAAAATTGTCCAACTCTTGCACTGATGACCAGTACATGGATTGCCTGAGGTCTCTTAGAAGAAACTGTGGCAGTGCCATGCAGCGAAACCAGTTCTTCTGGATTAGCACGGCTGTGTGCTAGCCACAAGACATTAACTTGTCTTCACAGAAAAAGAATAACAGATTGTGTTTTGTCCTATACATATCCCATAAAAACAGAAGTATTTGTTCTCTTCCTCCTTTCTTTTCAGCCATCACCAATTTATTTGACCAAAAGCTGTAAACATAGAGTTCTACAACACGTTACAGGAGCAATGTACAGTATTTTGAAGCCAAAACGTGCCAGCTTCAATCCTCTTCTGACCCTAGGCCAGTTGTTTTGACTTTTTCCCTTCCCACCTACAAAAATTTAACTCCGATTTTCAAAAGACAGCGATTGTTTTAATGACAAGTGGGGCTGGTACTTTTCATTCCTATTCTCCTGTTTCCCCAACCTCATCTTTGTTGTGTCCTCCTCTATCACCTGATACCACTCAGTTTGGAAGAAGTTATTTAGCCATTCTCCTTTGTTATCATCCCACTCAACTTTACTAGAATTTATGAGAAAATAAAGACATAAGGGCAAGCTGGATTAGAATCTGCATTACTGGAAAACCATTGTGTTGTCATTTCTGAAGATCCTTTCCATCCTCATCCACAAAACACTGTACCACAGGAAGCAGCAAGACAGCTGATGCACATTTTCCTTCCAGCAGAGCCCAAGACACAACACAACTGTTGGCTACAACAGTTAATACCGATTAGTAGATGTCCTTCAAAGTTTGAATCCAGTGATTCAAAAGGGGAAAAAAAAAGTCAACAAGGGAAGTATGTGCAATCAATGGCATCTACACCACCCCAGCCATCAATCTGCAGTCAGACATCTGCCCAAGAAGTGTTTTCTTTCTTCTTAAGAGCAGTATTTATACACATTAACATTTCTAGAGCAGAGGACGCAGCACTAAGGTGCGATGCAAGTGCTATTAATTGCCACACAAAGATAAACAAAACTTCAGGAGGGCAGAATAAAACTGTGCACAATGGAATCCAGCCAATGTAATTAAAACTTAATGCCTACTTAACAGTCAAAGTGCAGACCTGCCAACAAAGTGCCACAGTACCCAGCTGAAGGCTTGTCAAAGTACCCAGCTCTGGAGATTTTGTGCTAAAGTGAATATTTCCGGATACATATGGAACTGTGTTTTTTTTCCAAGAAATGAAATAGCTTTGATCATGTTGCTAGAGTAACGGGCAAAGTCATTGCACATCTTGTGTGATGTATCTGTGTAAAGAGAAAATATTAAACTAGCCATTAGACAACATATATGGCTTTTCTTTTAGGGAGTCCTTTATATACAGCAAGCATTCTTGATTTCAGAAACGTGAATCACGTGAGAGCCCACTGCATCTCACACACCAGTCTCTTTTCGCTACTGCATGAAGTAATCTCCATGTTAATTACAGTTAAATTACCGTCAGGAATGACACTTGGAAAACTTTACCTCTAAAATGTCTTTATTCAAACTTCTGGAGTTAAGATTTCTGCAACATCCATCCGCTTACTGCCAGAGGAAGAGTCTCAGCTATGCAACATAGATTGGGCAATGTGTCTTTTAATGAAAATACATTCTATAAAACACATCCTTCCTGTTATCACTTCTGAGGGAAAACACAGAGGTAGGCTTGACAGAATTCTCAACTATTTTATATAGACTTTTTTTTCATGTCTCATCTCATGTTTGTTGATTCCAGTCTTGATGGCAGACATAAAATCCTATAAAAACTATCCAGAACACAGGTTCTGTACCCAGGGTATTTGAAGCTGAACTCAGCCTCGTTCACAACTACACACACTGATCTGAGGCTTTGAGCAACCTGGTCTAGTGGAAGGTGTCCCTGCTGATGGCAGGGGGGTTGGAACTGGATGAGCTTTAAGGTCCCTTCCAACCCAAACCATTCTATGATTCTGTGATACACTGTTTCCTCTTAAGAGCCTTACTCTTGTCAAAAAATACAGCTCTACTTAATGACAGCGGGGTAGTCAAATGCCAGGCTTGCATACAGTACGATAAAGTCTCTTTATTAAGGGGTACACATCACCCTAAAATAAGTACACACTTCTAAAGCACACAAAACACATACAAATAAAAATCCCACACTTCATTTTAAAAGAAGAAACTTGCAGCGTTATCCTGAAACACGATAATTATTCCATAACTATGCCAATAAAGTTTAAAAAGCTGAAAAAAACCCCTCCCAAAAGCAACTATCAAGAAAAACACACGTTGTTTTATTCACTGACCAATTAAGAACAACACCCTTTGGACATTCGACAGTATTTGGTTGCTGTCTTGTCCTCCCGTTGTTGTTCACATTCACTGTGAAGCTACTGAAACGCAGTACGCATTTATCTGCATAATTATACCCCAAATTCAGGCCACAATCTTAAACCTTTAGTGTTAAAACCCAGACTTTGATTTAATTACTAACAATCCATGAAATACTTTTACTGCTAACGGGCTGGAAATTAAACATGTGCTTAAGTGCCTGCAAGACCACAGCCTTGGGTATTATACAAAACATTAAATTACATTTAATTTGGTTTTTATGGATGCTTTATTGAGCTCTTGTCATTCTTTATAAAGGACAGTCTATAACGATTATGAAAAGAGAATAATTATGTAATGTTTTACTATAATTCACTGAATGCCTGTGATTGATAAGTCTTGCTTAACAAGATTTTGATTAATTATCCTTTGCATCTCCCCTCCCCCCCCCCGTCCCAGCCCCAGTAATTTGAATTAATGGGGG
>NW_010310716.1:27550-28292 GCF_000700745.2 Antrostomus carolinensis
GTACAGGCACATCTCCATCTTCCTGGGGGAAGGGAAGGTGGGCTGGGAAGGGGAAGGATGAGAAAGGAGAGAGGGCACCCAAGCAGAAGGATGACATATGAAGTGTACACTGTCGAATGGCTCTATGATTTATCTCGTGAATATTATCTCCACTTACAGCAGAGCAATAAATCCCAAACAAACACCATTTAGGCTTAGTGTTAGTAATACCTAACAGTAACAGGCAGGATAGTAACTGATGCTGTAACTATGCTCAAAATACACATTAAAACCTCCGTAACACTCACTGTTCAAGTTATATATTGAGAAATCCAGATTTCCAGGTCAGTGAAAATACCTAAACAGTCTTCACTTTGCCTTTAAGTGACACCATACAATTATCCTTACATTTTGACACAATCTCAAATCTGATTAGATCTATTTTTAGATGTGGTTGTTTGTTTATGTTTTCTAAAAACATAATTTTCTTTCCTCACCACATCATTTCCTGGCTGGAACACGTTTGTTTTTAAGATGCTTATACCATCTGTCCCATCTCTTTCGCTTACGAATCACAGGAACAGACAGGCCGGGTGTCAGCTCCCGGTGAAGGCGGCTGCTCGCCTGTCTCGTTACACCACACCAAGCTATTGTTCGACACTGGTGACGGGTGAGCTCCTAAGTGTAACACAGCGATTAAAAACAGGTAACAGCTGGAATTTTCACTGCCTAGTTATCGAGGAAGACGATGGACTTTTGAAGG
>NW_010310717.1:0-834 GCF_000700745.2 Antrostomus carolinensis
GGGATAGAAACCCCAAAGGGTCCATCCCAAAAGCCACCCCGAGAGGTGGGCAGAGGCAGCAGCCGGGCAGGGAGGCTGCGCTTTCCCATCTCTGAAGCCGCCAAACAGCCTCCAAACTGGGAATAAACTCATTTTTTACCAGTATGGTGCCCCCCCCAGATCTGCTGCAGCCCTCCAGAGCATGGGGTCCAGGTGGGCTGAAGGTCTGGGGGGGTGGCACCCCAAAAGCCTGGGGTTTGATTCCTGCCTTTGCCTTCTGTCCCTTGATCTAAGCCTGTGTCCATGTCACTCCCCATGTCACATCCCTGCAAGGCAGCAAATGGTCCCCAAAGCCATGGGCTGGGGTCCCCCAAACTCTAAACCCACATGTCAGGGTCTCCCAGCCCCCTAAATCCATGTTCTGGAGACTCCCAGTCCCCCCAGGCCCATGCACTGGGGTCTCCCAGTCCCTCAAACCCACATGCCCATCCTTGGTCACTCCATCCTTGGTCACTCCAAGCCCCCCAGACCATCTCTCTCCCAGCAGTTCCAGTCCCTGGTCTGGGTAGGGGGGTCTGGGGGCTGTTGGGGTCACGCTCCCCCATGTCCAGCCAGTGCCAGCCCCCGGGCAGGGCGCAGGGTGAGCTCCATGGCACAGCAGTGGAGACACAGAGTCACAACCATCCAAACCCACAAGCCCAGGAGGTTCCACCTCAAGCCCCGGCCACACAGATCTTCTCCCTGCACCACCCACCCCCCCCAGGTTGAGTCCTCCCCACAACTCATCACACGTCCCCAGCCCCAGCAAACCCTTTGCAGAAGATTCACCAGCCAGTGCCAGGCTTGGGGACCTGG
>NW_010310717.1:1018-4211 GCF_000700745.2 Antrostomus carolinensis
CCCTAAGCCCTGGCTGTCCCCTCCCACGTCCATGTGTCCCCCCCAGGACCACCAGCTGGGTCATGGATGGGACCCACATGTCCCCAGTTGTCACAGAGGGACACGCCGAGGAGCCGGGTCCCTGGTGCTGCGTTTCCAAATGTCACATTTACGTAGATCCTACAAAAAACACCAGCAAGTGACGTGACAACGCATGGCCCATGGGACCTCCCTGCCCCAGGGGACCTCCCTGCCCCACGGGACCTCCCTGCCCCATGGGACCTCCCTGCCCCAGGGGACCTCCCTGCCCCACGGGACCTCCCTGCCCCACGGGACCTCCCTGCCCCACCGGACATCCCTGCCCCACGGGGACCCACATGTCCCCAGTTGTCACAGAGGGACACGCCGAGGAGCCGGGTCCCTGGTGCTGCGTTTCCAAATGTCACATTTACGTAGATCCTACAAAAAACACCAGCAAGTGACGTGACAACGCATGGCCCATGGGACCTCCCTGCCCCAGGGGACCTCCCTGCCCCACGGGACCTCCCTGCCCCATGGGACCTCCCTGCCCCAGGGGACCTCCCTGCCCCACGGGACCTCCCTGCCCCACGGGACCTCCCTGCCAGCTTTGCCCAGGGTGAAACACCTCTCAGGGACCAGAGGACATTGATGTGTCTCTTGTCAGCCCCATCCATGTGTGGGGACAGGGAGATGGAGCAGCAGCTCCTTCTTCTCATCCCCACATCCAGCAACCCCATCCCATGTCCTGGCAAGAGGGGAAACTGAGGCAGGAGGGTACTGACCCACCAGCATTGGTCTCAGAACCTTGTGGGGGTTTCTGGGGTCTGGATTCACCCTGTGGAGCCACCAAGTCCTGGTGACATGTGTAACCCAAGGAGTTGGCTCCTGTCCCAGCCCAGGGTGCTGCAGGGGTGTGACAGTGACACCTCTCTGCCCAGATCACAGGAGGGTTCAAGTTGCTCCTGGATGGTGCAAAGTCCCTGGTCCTGAGCTGGAAGGATGGATGCTGTGCCCAGGGGACAAAGGGACACTCTGGGGACAGTGCCAACTATGACAGAGGTCCTGCAGATCCAGTCACCAGGATGGTGGATCAGAGGGTGGAACTCCTCTAGCCCAGCCTCCAGCTCAAAGCAGGGGTGGGCAGAGCCACACAAACCCTGGTGGGAAGGGCTCTGGAGGTCCCCACTGCCACCTCCTGCTCACCACTGGAAAATCCTCCAGTGCAGGCAAACCTTCCCGCAGCCAAGGGTGGGGACCTGTCCCCATGGAGCTGGACACCCTGGACAGACCCCAGTGTCCCCTCTCCAGCTCTCCATGTCCCTATGGAGCGGGGTGCCTCACTGGATCCCAGAAACCCATCTCCAGCTCCCCATGTCCCTATGGAGTTGGGTGCCCTCACTGGACCCCAATGACCCCTCTCCAGCTCCCCACGTCCTTGTGGAGCTGGGCAGACTGGTGGGACCCCAGTAACCCTTCCCTCCAGCTCTGGAGATCCCTATGGAGCTGGATGCCCTGACCAGACCCTTGCACCTTCTCTCTCTGCACATCTCCTCAAGCCTTGTGAGGACCCAACTGCTCATCACCTCCCTGCCCACAGGCAGCCACTCTCCCCCAGGAGGGTCCCCCCAGCATGTGCCCACCCTGCTGAGATGCCAGGGGAAGCCACACTCTCCTGCCCATCCCGTTGCCCAAACTTACCCATGAAGAAGGTGAAAAACCTGGTGGATGATGGCTCGTCCCCATCATGGCACCTGGAGTTCTTGGTCTGGGCCTTGTGCAGGAGGTTGGTGAGGGAGGATCTGCCAAGCAGCACCGGCTTGGCCATGTCCTTGCCAGAGCCACCACTGCCTCTGGCCACCACCTCGGCAGCACTTGGCTGTTGGCCCACCAGCAGGGACATGGGACATGGGGACACCTGGCTCCCCAGCTGCAGCAAGGGCCACCACAGCAAGCTGGGGCTGAGCTTGGGCAGAGCCCTGCTGGGGATGTCCCTGGGGGCCACCTCGGATGGGGACAGAGCAGGACCCCATGGGGGGCTGTATTTGGTAGTAGGGGAAGGGGCCACCTTGTGAGAGCAAAAAGCTCCCCTGGCTCCAAGGTGGAGACCCCCCAGCCCAGGCTGGGCCAGTGACCACCAGAGAAACATCTCTGGGAATCCATATTGGTGAGGGGAAGGACTGTCCTGAGAAGGTGGAGAGAACCTGGAGGAGAGGACATTGACCTGAACAAAAGACCATCGGCCTAAAGAAAGGCCAGACAGACACAGAGAGAGCTTCATGGCCAGAGGGAAAGACAGAGACCCACACCCAGTTCAACCCCATGGAGGAAGGAGAAGGCAAAGGAGGTCCCTGCAGCCCATGGAGGTTCAATGGCGGAACAGAGACCCACGTGTAGGCCATGGAGGACTCCACGCTGGAGCAGAGAAGCTGAGCTTGAGGGCAAGTGTGATGGAATTGGGACCCCGAGAGTCACTCAATGCCGGAGCGGGGGTGGGACCCCCAGAGTGGGGGGTGAGTCTGCAGCCCGTGGATGGCCCCATGCCAGAGCCGGGAGCTGAGCCCAAAGAGGTCCATGACTCCATGGGAACCTCACTTGGAACATCTTGTTCCTGGACTTTCATGCTGGGAGGAGCAGCCGAGGTGAACCCAGGTGGTGTCAGGCCAGGCTGGGGTGGCTGTCCAGGACAGGACCCTGCCAGGATGTCACCAGCTGGGTGGGGGCTGGGTGCCATATACGCCAGTGGCTGGATTTGGGCACAGGGTGCTGCACACCCCTGGGAGGGGACTTTGGGTGGGTGACAACCACAGTATGGGGACACTGGGGCTGTGCCAGGGCCACCTCCCTGTCTGGTGATGGGGGGTCCCAGTCAGTGACTCAGTCTGGGACCAGTTGCTGGTCATGGGGGTGACCGAGCTGCCACCGTTTTGTCCCTGCTGCAGTCAGCTCTCACCTGGCTGTCCCCCCAAGGTCCTCCACAGGGCCACCAGCACAGAGGGGACAGGGGGCTCCCACTGCCAGGCTGGGGGTGCCCCGGGGTCCTGCTCTCACATGGTGGCAGAGGGTTGGGGACAATGGTGGTTCTGAGGGGAACAATGGTGTCCAGCTCCCAGAACAAAGAACTGGTGCCGTGACAGTGGCATGGTGACACTGGTGGGGTGTTTGCCCCTGTCCCTTCCCCGGGGTGATGTGGGAC
>NW_010310717.1:4223-4925 GCF_000700745.2 Antrostomus carolinensis
TGTGGGACAGGCAGTCAGAGGAAGGAGCCACTCCAGGGGTGGCACTGAGCTACTGTCACCTCCCCAACCCCCTGGTCCCTCCCACACTGAGGCTGAGCACCCCCAGAGCAATAAACCACGAAGTCTTCCTGGTGGGGGGTCCAGCCTGGATCCTGGGACCCCTTCAGGCTGCGCTGTCCCCTCCCCACACCACAGCAACCCTGGGGACACTTTTGGGGACACCCTCCAGTCCCTTCCCTCTCACCCCCTCATGAGATCCGTGGGGTCCAGGTTTCATCCAGCCAAAGCTCGAACCCCTCTGAGGATGGAGATCCCCCTCCTTGGGGACCTTCATTTGGTTTAGGAAGGTGACAAGGACAGAGGGGACAGCATGGGACAACCATGGGCCACCACGGGCCACCTCACTGTCCCCTGGGGATTGTTTTATGATGAAGGGAAAGCTGCTCCATGGCACCCACGGTCACGCAGCTCCATAACCTGCCTGTCACCACCTTGGGCTCTGCCATGGTGTGAGGTGACAATGGGCACAACCAGGCAGGGAGGGGACACGGGGCTTGGGGCGCCCAGCCAGGTGGTGGCAGAGATGGCACCAGCCCCAGGACTGGCAGGGACACACGCTGAGGTGGGAACAGCACAGAGGGGGACAACAATTCTGCCACCAAGGGGGTGACCGAGCCTGGGGGATGCCACCGAGTTTGGTGT
>NW_010310719.1:0-565 GCF_000700745.2 Antrostomus carolinensis
TCCCGATAAAAGCGGAGGCGGAGGCGGAGGGAGGGCACAGCCCCGGCTGCTCGGGGCCGGGGACAGGACGGGATGGAGGGGGACGGTGTCCCCCGGTTGCACGGGTGAAACGTCTCCGCTCCCAAAAGCTGATTATCATCAACCGGCAAAGCCCGGCGTGTGCGGAACGAGTGTCTGTGTGTCCGTGTGTCTGTGTGTCCGTCCCGTTGAGCCCTCGCTGCTTTTCCCTACCCCGTCCCCAGGCACAGCCTGGCCATTGTCTCTGCTCGCAGCAGCCGGCGACAAAACCGTATCCCCTCCCTGGGCAGCGAGGTCGGGGAATGGCGGAGAATTGGGGTTTTGGTTAATTTATTCTTCCAACCTTTTTTTTTTTCTTCTTCTTCTTTTAAAAGAGATTTTTATGTCTCTGCGAATTTTACGGACACTCGTGTTTCTAGATTGCCGTGGGACAGAAGCGGTTGGGTGGGATTTGGCTGCGGGCAGGGTATACCCTGACTTGGGGGTGCGCTCCAAGTCATTTTGTAACGTGTAACCTTTTTAAAAAAAAAAAGAAAGAAAGAAAAAA
>NW_010310720.1:0-302 GCF_000700745.2 Antrostomus carolinensis
CCCAGTGACCCTGGTGGCACCTCAAGCTTGTAGAGGTCTTGGTGCTTGATAACCAGGGTGCCAACACCAGTAGGTCCCAGTGCTCAATGCCTGTAGGTCCCAGTGTCCATGAGTGCCCAGCAGCCATGTGTCGGGTGTCCCAACACCAGTAGGTCTTGGTGGCCAAGGTCTGGGATGTCCAATGTGGTGGGTGCTGGTGCCACCAGTGGATCCCAGTGCCCATGGGTGCCCAGCACCCATGTGTTGGGTGTCCACCAGTAGTTCCTGGTGGCCAAGGTCTGGGGGGTCCAACGTGGGGGGGG
>NW_010310720.1:367-1336 GCF_000700745.2 Antrostomus carolinensis
CATGAGTGCCCAGCACCCATGTGTGAGATCTCCAACACCAGTGGGTCCTGGTGCCCAACACTGGTGGGTGCTGGTGTCACCAGTGGGTCCCAGTGGCCATGAGTGCCAAGCACCCATGCATGGAGCCTCCAAATCCACTGGATCCTGCTGCCCAACACTGGTGGGTGCTGGTGCTCAATGCTGGTGCCACCAGTAGGTCCCAGTGCTCAATGCCTGTGGTCCCAGTGCCCACAGGTGCCCAGCACCCATGCGTGGGGTGTCCCATCACCAGTGGGTCCTGGTGCCCAAGGTCTTGGGTGCCCAACATGGTGGGTGGGTGCTGGTGCTCAATGCCAGTGTCACCAGTGGGTCCCTCTACCCAGCACCAGTAGGTCCCAGTGCCCAATGCTGGTACATCCTGGTGCGTGATGCCCAAAGGTGCTGGTCCCAGTGCTGGTTTGGTGCTGGTGGGTCCTGGTGTCCAGCACCAACAGGTCCCAGTGCAGATGGGTCCCCAGTTCCCAGTGCCCCAGGGTCCCAATGCCAAGGGGGCCCAGTGCCAGTGCCTCCCAGTGCCCAATTTAGGGGGATCCCAGTGCCTCCCAGTGCCCAATAACAGGGTGCCCAGTGGGTCCCAATGCAGGGGGTTCCCAGTATGTCCCAGTGGGTCCCAGTCCCAGTGTGTCCCAGTACCCAATAACAGGGTGCCTAGTGTGTCCCAGTGCCCAATTCAGGGGGGGTCCCAGTGCCTCCCAGTGCCCAATAACGGGGTGCCCAGTATGTCCCAGTGCCAATTCAGGGGCTTCCCAGTGGGTCCCAGTTCCAGTGTGTCCTCGTGCCCAATACAGCATGTTCCCAGTATGTCCCAGTGCCCAATGCAGGGGGTTCCCAGTGTGTCCCAGTGCCCAATGCAGGGGGGTCCCAATATGTCCCAGTGTGTCCAGTATTGTCCCAGTGTGTCCCAGTGCTCAATGCAGGGGGTTCCCAGTA
>NW_010310721.1:0-9653 GCF_000700745.2 Antrostomus carolinensis
GCAGGCAGCGGCTCCTTTGGGAAGCGGCTCCTGCCAGGCAATTCGGTCCGGCTCCGCGGCGCTCCCGCTCCCTCGGCACCGGTAAAGATCTCGCAGCTCTTCGGGCGAAGCTCGGTTTCGTACCTGTCTCCTTCGCACCTTTCAAGCGACAGGGGAAAAAGCCCGGTACCGCCTTTTCTGGCCGCTGCGCTCCCAAGGGCGCCCGGAGCGGCGCAGCCTCTAGTTCTTCTTTTTCGAGCCGGTGCCCTGGTTTGTCTCTGGTCTGCAGCGGCCGGCGCTGTCCTGGTCCCCGCAGGTGGCTCTGCAGCCCGAGGTGTGGTGGCTGGAGAAGCAGAAGCCTCAGGTTAATAAGGTTGTTGAGTCGCTTACATCGGAGCGGTTAATGGGTGGTTTCAGCGTAAGTGTTCGACGTTAAATGCAACTTGTGCAAAGTAACTGAAGGAATAACAGACTAGTGCAAGAAAACTAGTTTTAAAACCCCCCTGTATTAGTGGCCTTTCTAGCAGGGTTGCATGAAAGTAGATATGTGGAGGGCGCTTAATTTTATTAACGTGGGTGGGGTAGGCAAGTAGGGAACTCCTTGGCTAGACTTTGTTTTGGAATTAAAATTGTCTGCAGATAGCTGTCATGCAGTCTGCTGCCCTACGTGGTGTTTTCCTTCTTCTTGTCCACAATAATTTTACAGCTCTACAAAATAAGCATGTGGTTTTTATTTGTCTTTACTTTTAAAGTGTTGTACAACACTGAAGTTGTCAGTGCTTGCTTTTTTTTTAGAGCAAGGGTGATTGTGTGTGGCTGGGTTTTTGGGGGGGGGGGATTTTTTGTGATTTTTTTAGTAGCTTATAAGGTAACAAGCTGTAAAGTCACACTGAAGGGAGAGCTATTTCTCAGGCATACCCAAAATAATTCCAAAACTTTTTTCCTGGCACTTTTTTTTGTTGTTTCTAGGGAAACCTAACCCAAGGATGGTACAACTATATGTTTCGGAATCAATGTGGAATCTATAACAAACTGTTACTTTTCTGTCTTTGTATGGAACTCTGTTGCCTTAATTTTAGCAAAGCCCTTTCTATAAAGTTAAAAATAGGGAATGTGTAGGGTTTTTTTTTTTTTTTAAAAAAAAAGGCTCTATCTGTCCTTGTTTTGATTTTGAGTGCTCAAACAAACCCATCAGTTTCCTTATGTAAAAAAGAATTGCAGAGGGTCAAATGAGGTATGTAGATTTCAAGCTGTATTTTATTTGTATCAATCTAGTAATAAATCATGAGAAAAAGATCTCTTGGCTCCTTAGGACTGGAATTTTAAATGTGTTTCACAATAAATAAAAACTTCCCAGTGAAAAAGACTTGTAATAATTCCTTAGGGTTTTGTTTTGGTTTGGTTGGGTTTTTTTTCAGTGTTCATTCTCCTTGGTGTTTTGTTTTTGTTTTCATTCTCTGGAGTGCAGACAGTATGTTGGCCTTGTACAGTGTAACCCACTTAGTCCCTGAGGGATGAGCTTTGGTCACATAGTGACACTGGGAGGAATATGAATGCACAATGTAGCCTGGCCAATAGAGGCTGCTATTGCAGAGTCCCCGGAGGAAAAGGGAAACTAATGCAAGGGAGAAAGATGAGCACACATGGGCAAGAAGTAATTGCTTGCAAAGTTATTGAAAGAGTGGAAGCAGTAACAGAGAAGTAGGTTGCAAGGAGAATGTCAGTTAACTCATGAATTATTAGAATTGTTGGACCAAGAGCAGCAGCAGCTAAAGGTGTTTTGAAGTTGGCTGAAAGTAATAAAATACTTAAGTTGGGAAATGCTCAGCTGTGAGCTGCTGAGAAATGTCAGCTCTTCTCAAATCAGAATAAATAATAGTTTGCTCATTCTACATGAACGTGGGGAATGAGATGGAAAGTGAAGGCCAGGTCTCTGCAAGATTAAACTACCAGAGGTATAGATGTCATTATTTCTCCTGACAAGTTTTGCCATTTGAGTTTGTGGCTAGATCTAAGTTGGAATAGATGAGGTGATTCTGGCAGTCTATACTGGGATGATTTCATGATCTGGGGGGATTATGCAGACTTCAGGATTGCTTCCCTTGACTGCTGCTTCTTTCATAGCCCTGAGTCATGCCAGGCAACTGCTTGAACTAGAGTCCTGAACTACACAGAAGTTAAAAATAACCTTACTAAACCAAAATACAACTTTTTGGCCATACAAATGAGTGGCAACAGCTATATGTCAGTTCAGTTTGGGTTGTGTTCATATTATAGATGATTATGAATAAACTCTAGCTGGTGTTGAGCATGTCTAGGCTGCTTACAACTAGAGGCAATTTTTGGATAACGTGTCATCAAATTATTAAAGATCTGTATAACAGAAAACACAAAATACCTTCACAGTGCAGTGATGAAATCATAGATAAAAGAAGACTTGCCAGATGATTAGGATCTCAGTAGGTTGAGCCATATGATTGAAGGGCTTCCAGGCTTCTGGAGAACTCGGCAGCTGACACTTGTCTATCAGTAAGGGGCTGTTGCTGATCCACAGCTCTGTCATTGGTACCCCATGGAGGGGAAGGTCAGTTTGGAGGCCAATTAATATTGGTGCTTGTAATGCATTCAAAAGTAGAAAGTGTGTAGCATCTTGACTTCACATCTGTATGTTTCCCTTTGAATTGAGAGCAAAATCTTTCAAGGTCAATCAGAAACCATTCTTGTGCCTCTTAATTTGCCAAGGGGTAAACCACTGCCTTCTAAATGCGAGAACAAGGATTGGATAAGCAGAGAAAGTGGAGAAAAATTGTTTCTGTCCTTTCTTTTCAGATTTCTGGAAACTTGCAGTTCTGCTGTAGGTGACAAGTATAACTACTCTGTAGAGATTGAGGGCTGAGAGATGTAAAAACTCCGCAAACAGTAAGTGTTGAAAACTGCTTTACATGGTTCTGGATTCTGCCCTTTCTGCTGCAACTCTGATGGTTCTTGGGACTTTTTTCCAGACATTTTACAAACAAGCAATTTACATTATTTTTTTATGAGCCACTGCAACTAACAAACCATGTGAAACAACTTTTTTCTCTGGTAGCCTGGTAGATACTGTCAGATGCTTTGTTGGTGTTAAGAAAAAAAAATTACTACCGAGGGAGTAAGTTTACATTACCTTATTGAAAGACCAGTGTTGATGTCGGACAATGCACTTGAAGTGTTGGTGTGCCTTTTTAAACTATTGATGTCTGACACCTGTGGTTGAACAAAGTCAGATGGCTCAGCAAAGAAAACTGAAAAAGCTTCAGAGCTGAAAAGGATGTGCTGTGTATGTGTAAATTTGAGAACAGATAGGAAGTTGTGAAATGTGGCCAGTGTTACTGTTATGCTAGGTATGGAACTGCTAGTTCTGCTTGGCAGTAACTTTGAGAGAGTGTTTTTTCTTAAATCTTTGACAAAGGTGGACCCTTTTTTAAGAAGCCTTGGCTGAAAGCATATTAGTCTGCAAATAAATGTGATTAGTTGGAACAAACTTGAGTCTGCCTTACCTTGGATTCTTTTTCCTTCTCCAGGTCAAGTGGGTGCTCTTTAACAACTTTAGTTAAAGGACAGTGTACCACGTGTCTTCAAGGAAACCTTTGGGTTTAGTCTTGATTTCATACAGCAAGTGGTTCATCAGTGACCACTGGACGAAAATGGTAGTTGAAATAAATTTTCTTGCCTGTTTCCAAGTTAGAAAGTAGGTACAAGTGGAGAAACAGTTCTGGTTCTGCAGTTTGGAAATTCAAAGGGTCCATTACATCAGTTTCTTCAAGAATACTGAGGGAATTCAGTGGTGCTATTGCAAAAGATCCAGTTTTTGGTGCCTTTTATTAGAAAAGGAGGGGGTAGAGGTGAGATTTCAGTTGCTATGTGGTGTGCAGTTTGTTTTTTGTGGGGGTGGTTTTTTATTTTGTTTTTAATGGTGTGCTGCTCTGCCTGGTATCAGTATGGTAGAAGTGAAACTATAAATTGGTCCAATTGACTCTCTTGGCTTAATAGTTTAAGCGGGGTTGTGGCTTGCTGACATCATAGATACAGTGCAGTTACCATGCTGGCTAATGCTATTTTTCCACAGTCAAAACTTGAGTTCAGCACCTGTCTTCAGCCTTCAGTACTCAGTTCCTCCTTAATCTATTAAATGTTTTTTATAGTAAAAAAAGACAGATTCATAAACTAAGTTTGCATGTTGCTGCTTTGGTTTTCTAGACCAAGCATCTTGCTTTTCTTTGAGTGCTGCCTTAGTACTTAAGTGTTAAAAGAGGTAATTGTACTCAAAATAAAGACAACGTTGAAGCTGACAGTCGTGGAATTAAGAAAATGCAGATGGATAGATTGGACAAGGCAGTGGTGTTTCTCTAAGCTCTGAGGGGCTGTGAATCAAAGATTTTATAATGCAGACTGATTTTTTTTTTTTTTAAGTCACTTAGCATGTTGTTTTTAGTCTTGCCAGCAAATGTTTGGACTGCTAATGGGAATGTTTGACTTGTAATTCAATTCACTGTTTAAAAGGGAGATTCTGGGAGATTACAATCAAATTACTTTTTGTATTATGGTATATGATAATGATAGAAATGGTATTTAGTAGAAGCTATTTTGTGCTTTTAACAGGAATATTGAAGTCAAGTGGTCTAAGAGCTTGAGTTCTTACAAGTTGGTGGAGGCAATTCAGAAATGTTTATCAAAATGGACCACACTGGGGCTGCTTTTTATTTATTTGCTTTGAATTTCTTTGAAGGTTGAAATGGTAAGAGGAACGTGAGGAAAAAAACTTCTCTGTATTTTACTGACTCTTCCGTCTATGAGGTTGAGACTGCTTTTACATTAAACTAATTGTGCAGCATAGTAAGAAATAACTGGAACAAAAAGTTACCTGGAATTCTGTGGTGTCTATTGTTATTTTATTTGTTGGGAGTGTTAAGGCTTCATAACTTGGGAAAAAATACAGTTACAAAAATGGAGCTCTTTAAAAATCTTAACTTATTTAAAGATGTGTAAGTGGAAAAAATGCAGCAGCCTACTGTGCTGAGCACATCCTGGTTCTGCAGATACTCTATCTCTCATCATCAGTGCAGCTGCAGATGAGTCCCTTATATAGTCAAAAATACTGTAATTGTATAAAGTCTTTGCTGCTTCCAAATAAAAGTGCTTCTTAATGCTTTTAAGCATGCTTCTTTGCTGCTTCAGATCCAGCCTGTAAGCGTGTATTTAAATGACTGAACATATATCCCATTTATTTTGGATTAAGAACTTTACAAAAACATAAACTGCCAGCTGACATGACAGCTTCTACTGTGGAAGCTGAATGTCCTGAAAAGTGATGTGCCTGCAACATCATGTTGAGGTTCTTGCTTATCATTCCTGGGAAGACTGCTTCTGCAACCTATGTGTAGAAAGACCAGTTTGGTTCTAGTTGAAAAGACACTTAATGGTTTGTGGCTGGTCTCTAATTGCCTGCCCAGCACAAGTATTTTTATGGTCATCAGTCTCCCAGACCTCGCTGTAATGGCCCATGTAGTTGAAATTGTGCAAATTAAATTCTCAGGTTCTGGATGCACCAAAGTACTAGATACTGCTAACAGAGTTTCCTTACTTGTGTTTTGTTTAAAATGTGACTTTATGGACAATTTCATAATAATAACTGCAGTTCTTCAAACTGTAGGAGCTAAAGAAACAAGTACAAAGTACCAGTCAGAACTACTGAAGTCAGTTATTTATTCACATAATGTCCTTCAGGGAACTTGTGATTTCAGTAGGACAGAAAAAATAAATTGTAACTTGTTCCCCACACTGAAGTGGAAGAACAGGGAAACATTCAGTACCCTCTGTTCTCATGAATGCATTATTTATTAAGATGCTCCTTTATAATGGCATAGCCATGGCTCAGATAACTTGGGCGTTAACCAGCAGTAGGAATTAGGGAGATAAATGAAAACACTGGCCCACTTGAACAATTTCAGCATGAACGTGGAACTTGCATGCAGATAGTCCGGTGCCTCTTGTAAGGCTTTTCACACACATAAAAATGTACGTGTTCATAGCGTTAGCCCCAGCAATTATCCCACAGCTCTCTGAAAGGTAAATGAACAATCCACTTGTACCTTTTAGGCGGTTTTAACATTGCTGTGATACAAACCTGTACAAAATTAAAGATTTGGAAACATTGTTTTTAATTGCACGGTATGAATGAATAAAATTACTTGCTCTGAACAAACTTCTAATGGAGGCAGCCACTGTTCCTTATATTCTTTGTGTTGAGGCTTCACCTGCTCTCAAACTATAAAGCATTTCTGTAGTTTGTGTCTAACAAACATTAAAAGATGGAAAGTTAGAGATGAAAAAATTCCTGAAATTTCTTACTTCTAATGTAGGCCTTGATTCTAAGGCAGCACAGAGTCATATGACTGTCATGCCAGCTTGTATCAGGTATTAATTCTATAACCATACTCTGCGGGTGATGTATGTGCCAGTAATGCTAATTACAACTAGCAAGACTGCATTCCTTCCTTCAGAGAAGGGGACGGACTAGGTAACTTATGACCCGTTTCCATTTTAAATAGACGCTATTTTCAGAGAAGCCTGTTTTGTCTGCATTACTTTGAGCTCTTTTAGTATCAGGCAGGTATAGGAACAGCAGTTTTCCTCATACAGAAACTTAATTTTGGACTCTTGAGAATGAAACTTTACCCCCAAGCAATTAAAATTAAGTTTTGTTTGTTTGTTTTTTTTACAGTATTCAATGGCACCAGTGTAATGAGGGCAAAGCTTGGGCTGGTACACAATGCTAATGAGCGAACTACTTTAGTGTTAAAGGGGCTTGGGGGTTTTGTTTTTAAAAGTCAGACAGTAAAAAAGCTTCATTGGTGCCACTAATTCACCATCCCTGTGCTGGCAGACAGGCTCTTCACTAGCGCTTCCAGGCTTTTCAGCAGTTTTACCATGGGAAGTTGACACCTACTAACTGAACTGTCGGCCGTAGGCTTGGCCTCAGTACTTAGCATTTCGAGTACCATTTCAAGTAGCAACAGTGAATTTGCTGTTGTAATAATACACAATTCATCACGGCTGCAAAGAGTAAAATGTAAAATACTGAATATTTGTGTACCAATACCTAGTCACCAGACTTTTAAAATAAGATTACAGCATTTGCATTTGTTCTATGGATAACTGTGCTCTCTGTGAGTTGATTTAAAATTCCTTGTCTGGTTGCAGTTTTGGGTGAAGTGCAGCAGTTACTCCAGTATAACAGAAAGTGTCTCACTTTATTTCTGAAGCTTCCTCTTCACTTTTGTGCCTTAAAAAAATAACTTTACTGATGAAATATGGCACTGAGGTGACTAGTTCAAGGCCTGTGCTCTATAACTCTCACTCCACTTTCTTCCACGGATCTTTTTCAGTGAACACAAATGAATCGTTGCACTTGTTGAATGTGATGCGATGCCCCTTCTGCCCAAACGTTGGAGAGTTTGGGGGTTTTAAATGTTTTAAGTGACAGACAAGTAATTCATGCAGCGTACTGCTTAGGCTGCCGTACAGACTGCAGTCTGCGGAAGAGACACCCCTTAAACGCCTGGTATTCTTGAGTGGGTATTCTCATTACGAGTATCTACACTTCACCAGTTTGGCACTGTCCTTCTGCTTTTGTACATGAAAGTTGATGTTGGTGGACTTTTAACACTTTCTAGATATTAGTGTATAAAAAGTTCTGCTCACAACTCTTTCCTTTTTAATGATTTTCTCAATCTTTACAGGTCTAGGAAACCAGGCGGATCTATTTGCATAACAATGGCAGTAAAATCATCGCTCCTTAAAGTCATACTGCTGGGAGATGGTGGAGTTGGGAAGAGCTCCCTTATGAACAGATACGTCACCAACAAGTTCGATGCACAGCTGTTTCATACAATAGGTGTGGAATTCTTAAATAAAGAGTTGGAAGTTGATGGACATTTTGTTACAATGCAGATATGGGACACGGCAGGTCAGGAACGTTTTAGGAGCTTGCGGACTCCTTTCTATAGAGGTTCTGACTGTTGCCTGCTAACCTTCAGCGTGGACGACTCTCAGAGCTTCCAAAACTTAAGCAACTGGAAGAAAGAATTCATTTATTATGCAGATGTCAAGGAGCCTGAAAGTTTTCCGTTCGTGATACTGGGTAACAAAGTTGATATTGATGACAGGCAAGTGTCTACAGAAGAAGCCCAAGACTGGTGCAGGAATAATGGCAACCATCCCTATTTTGAAACCAGTGCAAAAGATGCCACTAATGTTGCAGCAGCCTTTGAAGAAGCCGTTAGAAGAGTTCTAGCCTCTGAAGATAGATCAGATCACTTTATCCAAACAGATACAGTAAACCTTAATCGGAAACCAAAACCCAGCTCATCTTGTTGTTGACTTAAATTTTTTTTTTTGGCCAAACTACTTTTGACTAGCTTGCTCTGTAAAAGGATGGGGAAGGTGTAGTAGAGAAAATAACAAACGGGTTTCACTCTAATAGTAAAATTGTAATATTCTGCTGCTTTCTTGGAGGAGCAAAAGAAAAACGTCCATTCATGAGTGACCCATTATTGAGTTAGTGACACTTTCCATTTAGGAAGGTGTCAAGTAAAAACAATTAATACAAGAATGTAATTTGCCAACTTTATTCAAATGATGAATACTTTGAATATAATTAAAACTTGAAAGTTCTAGAAGCACTACTTTGAAGAAACTGTTTTGGAATTCAGGCACGAAGATACTTTTATATGTGTATATTTTTATGAAATTAGCATTCCATTTTTGTTTCACTAGAAGTCAGTTTCTTAACGATGCTAGATATTAAACTTTAGTCTCATTACATTCCTTTTGCTGCGAGTGGTACTTAATCTCTAATGTGTTTATTATATATAAGTTAATTACCTTCAGGCCTTCTCTAATTGCCTAATGTTGCTATACTTTGTGTAGGTTTTTAAGTAGGAAGTAAATTTCCTACATATTTAATGTCCATTTTCCTTTCATTTACTATTCTAATGCTGTACTAATTTTTCCAGCAGTTTAATGAAAGATACTGATGATTTTTTAAGTTAATACAAGTCTTTGCCTTAAGTCCCATTCTGGCATCTTTCTCATCAATAAGGTAAAAAATCGGAGTAACTGAAGTATAAACATTTTTAGTTATGAAGAAGATACGCTTTATTCAGTCAGCTTTCATAGCACTTCAAGGGATCCTCATTATGACAAATTTATAAGAGAACTTTTAGTATACAGCCTTAAAGTTCCAAACCTCTTGTTCCTGTTAACCTGAGCTTTGAATGTGTTTACCAGTAATCTCTGCACTGTGAAACTAAGGATTGGCAATACGTAGAGAACTCAGGAAGCTCTCGACTTACAGTGACAGCTTTCAGCCCTAATACGAGTAAATAACTACAGCTACTGTTTGAGCTGAATTTGATCCTTATTTAATTTGCTATTTTAGGATACAGACTTACAAATTTAAGACAATGTCTTGTATATTACTGTACTCATTACATGGTGATGAAAGAAGCAAATTCTATATTTAATGGCCAGTCTTTCTGCAGTAATGCAGCTGAAACCAGAGAAGGCTCTCCGTTGCAGATAAATGGTAGAATACCTGTATAAGAAGTTGTTGAAAGTTGGTTCTTGGAGTTCCT